>NC_088421.1:15521339-15633839 GCF_034236695.1 Oncorhynchus nerka | reverse complement strand
CACACACACACACTCATTTTCTCGGGATGATAAGACATCACCTCGCTTGCTCTGCTCTGAATGGAAAGTTGGGATCATCTCTGAGGGCGGGAATGGGAACACCTCTGCTTTTCCCAGGATGATAAGTAAAATGGAGAGGGAAAAAAAATATATTTTTCCTTTCTTCCTATCTGAGTGTGGTTTGTTCATTTCCTGTTACCTAATGTATCAAGAAAATCCTGCAGAGCAAACATAGCGACTAGAAGGCTAAATAATGTATTGGTGAAATGTGTGTTCATGTGGTTTGATCTTGTAGTTTCTCTGCTGTGTGTATTCATGAACTGTACTGTTGAATCAGTTTGCTGGAGGCTTAAAAGCAGAAAATACCTTTTCTTTCATATTAATGAATCATAATCTCCCCCATCCTGTCTCCTTTACTCTCTCTCTCTCTCTCTCTCGCTCTCGCTCTCTCTCGCTCTCTCGCGCTCTCTCGCTCTCTCGCTCTCTCTCTCAACCACACACACACACAGGGAAACTGAGGCTTGTTACCTAAAGTAAACAATTGTGAGTGATGGATCTTTTTACGGATTGTGGGAAAAGGTGTTTGACTTTCACACAAGTCCTCTAAACGGGCTATTAAATCTTGCATGTGTGCACGTCTCCCTCAGGGTGGAAGTTTGTGTGTGTGTTCACTCTCCACCCTCCCTTTTCTCATTTACTCTTTTCTCCTGGTTAGTGATTGTTGCCCCTGGTGTTTCTGTTGGAGTGTTAGATCACATTCCCAGAGGGGAGAGGCACCTAAAGACAACCCCTGTAGTGGACCTTTTATCCTCCCACCCTCCAGTCCCCTGGAGAACACAACAGAATCACTCCGCACAAAACAGACCTCTACTCTGATATTCCTGCTATGCAAGAAGTAGCCCCCCACCTATGGGGGTTTACACCCCCCACATGAGAGGAACACCCCAGAGCTTCTGTAAAATAACCCGGTGGTCCACTCGCCCCTCAGTAGTCAGTCAGTCCGTCCCCAGCAGAGCAAGGAGGCCGCAGAGTACAGCAGGGCAGAGTGGATGGTCTGTGTGAGGGAATGTGTTTCAGATCAGGGCTGGAGACGAACCAGCTGGAGGAATCCAGAGTGCCATGGCTCTGTTTCCGTGTGAAATAGCTTCTTAAGACCACTGCGAACAGCTGCCGGACAGTGTCCCCTCCCTCCCTTCTCTCTCCCCCTTCCCCCTCTCCCCAGGGCTATAAATCTCAGCAGAGGAATGGGAGGTGCTGGCGACTTGTTGAAAGGGCTCCAGAGGGGTTCCTGGGGTTTAGTGTGTGGGGTCAGGTCTGTGTTAGCAGGGTCCCGGTGCCGAGGCTCATGACCTGATACCCACAGATAACCCAGCACAGTGAGCACACGCCTAAAGACCAGGGAGCTGCTCCTCACTGCAGCCCTGGAGCACCATGATCCACCACACCTCTCCACCCGGCCCCGCCTTGCCTGCCTGCCTGCCTGCTGGGTTTATAGATGTGAGCGCCCCCCAAAACAAGATGGCTTATCTGAAGGAATGTTGAGGGTCATTTAAACCAGTCGTCAAAAACCAAGTCCTGATTCCAAGTAATCTGACAAATAATCACAAAACAAATAAGTTGGGGAATGTATTATTCACGGACACTGTTTTGAACTTTGAACCTCGGTTTAGAGAAGCATATGTTCCACAAAATATGTCAAAATAAGAAAAATGACTGAATTACAACTGCAATTGATCCTGCATTTGCCTCTGAAAAAAAAAGAGGAGAAAAGAGTTGGAGGGGACCCCGTCTGTGTTGGTCCTCTGTCCCTCCTGAGTCAATTGTTCTGGAGGCATGGTGTCAACCCTGCGCCATCAATCACCCCCTTTCAGAGGAGGGCAGACAGGCCGGGGACCCGCCCACCAGGACAGGGGGGTGGTGGTTCTCATGCCCTCCCCGCCTCCTGCAGCCCCGCGCCCCTACAGACACAACTCTGACAGCTGGTCTGGCCATTAGGGATAGGCCGAGACCTGAGGGCCCCCTCACAGCACAGCGGCAACAGCTGCCAGCCCACTGCACTGCCCCTCCCTCCCTGGCCCAACCCCACCCAGACCCATAGCTCCACAGACCCACCCAGCCCAATAGCTCCACAGACCCACCCAGCCCAATAGCTCCACAGACCCACCCAGCCCAATAGCTCCACAGACCCACCCAGCCCAATAGCTCCACAGACCCACCCAGCCCAATAGCCCCACAGTCCCACCCAGCCCAATAGCTCCACAGACCCACCCAGCCCAATAGCTCCACAGACCCACCCAGCCCAATAGCTCCACAGACCCACCCAGCCCCATAGCTCCACAGACCCACCCAGCCCCATAACTCCACAGACCCACCCAGCCCCATAACTCCACAGACCCACCCAGCCCAATAGCTCCACAGACCCACCCAGCCCCATAGCTCCACAGACCCACCCATATAAAATCTGTATCACACCACCCCTCCCCACCCATGCAGAAGTCCTGATTGTTACATCTTACACATTTAGTTATGTACACTTGGTTCTGTTTGTGCGTATGTAATTGAGGTGTGGCTGAGCGGGTGGGTGTGTGACCGTGCGTGTGTGTGGCTGAGCGGGTGGGTGTGTGACCGCGCGTGTGTGTGGCTGAGCGGGTGGGTGTGTGACCGCGCGTGTGTGTGGCTGAGCGGGTGGGTGTGTGACCGCGCGTGTGTGTGGCTGAGCGGGTGGGTGTGTGACCGCGCGTGTGTGTGGCTGAGCGGGTGGGTGTGTGACCGCGCGTGTGTGTGGCTGAGCGGGTGGGTGTGTGACGCGCGTGTGTGTGGCTGAGCGGGTGGGTGTGTGACCGCGCGTGTGTGTGGCTGAGCGGGTGGGTGTGTGACCGCGCGTGTGTGTGGCTGAGCGGGTGGGTGTGTGACCGTGCGTGTGTGTGGCTGAGCGGGTGGGTGTGTGACCGTGCGTGTGTGTGGCTGAGCGGGTGGGTGTGTGACCGCGCGTGTGTGTGGCTGAGCGGGTGGGTGTGTGACCGCGCGTGTGTGTGGCTGAGCGGGTGGGTGTGTGACCGCGCGTGTGTGTGACCGCGCGTGTGTGTGACCGCGCGTGTGTGTGGCTGAGCGGGTGGGTGTGTGACCGTGCGTGTGTGTGACCGTGCGTGTGTGACCGTGCGTGTGTGACCGTGCGTGTGTGACCGTGCGTGTGTGACCGTGCGTGTGTGACCGTGCGTGTGTGTGGCTGAGCGGGTGGGTGTGTGACCGCGCGTGTGTGTGGCTGAGCGGGTGGGTGTGTGACCGTGCGTGTGTGTGGCTGAGCGGGTGGGTGTGTGACCGTGCGTGTGTGTGGCTGAGCGGGTGGGTGTGTGACCGTGCGTGTGTGTGGCTGAGCGGGTGGGTGTGTGACCGTGCGTGTGTGTGGCTGAGCGGGTGGGTGTGTGACCGTGCGTGTGTGTGGCTGAGCGGGTGGGTGTGTGACCGTGCGTGCGTGTGTGTGGCTGAGCGGGTGGGTGTGTGACCGTGCGTGTGTGTGGCTGAGCGGGTGGGTGTGTGACCGTGCGTGCGTGCGTGTGTGTGGCTGAGCGGGTGGGTGTGTGACCGTGCGTGCGTGCGTGTGTGTGGCTGAGCGGGTGGGTGTGTGACCGTGCGTGCGTGTGTGTGGCTGAGCGGGTGGGTGTGTGACCGTGCGTGCGTGTGTGTGGCTGAGCGGGTGGGTGTGTGACCGTGCGTGTGTGTGGCTGAGCGGGTGGGTGTGTGACCGTGCGTGTGTGTGGCTGAGCGGGTGGGTGTGTGACCGTGCGTGTGTGTGGCTGAGCGGGTGGGTGTGTGACCGTGCGTGTGTGTGGCTGAGCGGGTGGGTGTGTGACCGTGCGTGTGTGTGGTTGAGCGGGTGTGTGTGTGACCGTGCGTGTGTGTGGCTGAGCGGGTGGGTGTGTGACCGTGCGTGTGTGTGGCTGAGCGGGTGGGTGTGTGACCGTGCGTGTGTGTGGCTGAGCGGGTGGGTGTGTGACCGTGCGTGTGTGTGGCTGAGCGGGTGGGTGTGTGACCGTGCGTGTGTGTGGCTGAGCGGGTGGGTGTGTGACCGTGCGTGTGTGTGGCAGAGCGGGTGGGTGTGTGACCGTGTGTGTGTGTGTGGCAGAGCGGGTGGGTGTGTGACCGTGTGTGTGTGTGGCAGAGCGGGTGGGTGTGTGACCGTGTGTGTGTGTGGCAGAGCGGGTGGGTGTGTGACCGTGTGTGTGTGTGGCAGAGCGGGTGGGTGTGTGACCGTGTGTGTGTGTGGCAGAGCGGGTGGGTGTGTGACCGTGTGTGTGTGTGGCAGAGCGGGTGGGTGTGTGACCGTGTGTGGGTCTGTGGAGGATAACTACAGTGTTGTCACAGAGGATGTGAGATCATCTTTTATTTCACCATCACGCAAAGCTGAACAATGTCACTATTGATACAACAGAAAGTGGATATGTGTTATGTACATGTTATTTACTGAGGAGAGCGTTCCAGTTTTGTCATAGCACTTGACTAGCAATTATCAAGTTTTACACACCGTGGGTGGTTTGACTGTAGTTGACTTATTACAATTCCCTTATTCACTAGCTTCTGTTGTGAAGAATGCACATGAATATAACATTACAACAGTAGACTGGGTTAGACTCTGTTGTGTTGAAGTTGATGGACGTGACTAGAAAATATGAAATTGATTTTTCCTATTACACACATGTTGCATACTAAAAGCTCTGTATTGTTGCTCAACCAGCCCTGTCTTGTTGTTTCATATCCAGGTGTGATGCAATTGCGCACCAGTTGTTTAGGCTATTTCTTTTTACAAGAAGGATCTTATATACAGTAAATGGTTATTACTCATCTATTCACTAATGGACTTTATTGTGTTTGGGATTATATAGACCTGTATTTGCAATATCACATACTTACCATACATTGTGTTTATGTGATTATAGAGCGTGTGTATTCATTTGCAGACTAATGTTTGTGAATGTACACTGATTGAGCTGAACGTGTTTGCGTGAGGTTACCTGTTTATTGGAGTGAGTGTGGATGTCTGTGTGTGTGTTCCTCTGAGAGCCGGTTGGGAGAAACCGAGAGAAAAGAAAAGCGTTGGAGGAGATTACGCCACTCTCCCTCAGGGGTCTTGTTTCTCATGCACTACTGACGGCTGAGTGGTTCCCACACCTCCACACTGAGGTGAGAGGGAGGCCCCCCAGCCCACAGCCCCACCTTTACAGGTAGCCTGCCTGTCCTAGCAGAGCCCCACAGATCCCTGCTCTTCCCCAAGAAAAGAAACAGGGAAAACAGGATCAATCTGACCATGCTACAATAACAACATCAGCCAGAGAGACACAATGCCACAACACCACTCAGGTATAATTATAACAAACACTACCCAATAGAAGGATAATTACCCTAGTAGTTACCACACACACACAGACATAGGCTACACACACACACTTACATACTGGCACAGACACACCCCCACATACAGACCTCCATGGCTCATAGCAGAGGCATCACCGCAAGAGAGAGTCTTAAAGACAGGGAGTGTCATTCAGTGCACCAAGCCATCAGACTGGAAGTGGAGGGAAGTCATGCGTTGGATGCTTTCACTAGTACTTCCTGCTCTGATGTAGTCAGACTTTGATCCTTTGGTCCCATGTTGATTGAACTGACTCATAAACACTCGGGCCAGTGGCACCACACTTTCAGTTTGCTTTTTGAAGTATAGTTTTTATGGCGTTATGACTTTGTACTGTGGAGGGGCAGTGCAGTGGTTGCTGTGTCGGTGTGTCAGTAGTAACTGGTCTGGTGTGAACCCTGCCAAGGCTGGTGAATCCTCTGGCTGTCCTGCTGCCAAAATCAACAGGCCTGTTTGTTCTGAGGGCCAATCCATCTCTGATCTCTAGGATTCTTTACGGGGGCCCTTGCCTTTTGTCCCAGCCCAGTGAAGCGGTGTCAGATGACATCTCCGGTTATTACCACAGTCTTCCTCTCGTCCTCTTCCTCAGTCAGTCAGGCCAGGGCTGTGGAGGGAGAGAGGGAGGGAGAAGCTATAGCGCCAGCCTCCGTTAAAGATGTTATCACGCACCACATTGCAGCAGCTGTTCCAGTTCATTACAAAGGATTCCATGACATGCTCTGTGTCAGGCTTAGGGAGAGAAAGTGAGGATCATCAAGTCCAGAAAATGAGGGTGAATTTGAGGAGTGGTGAGCTTTACTGTTACTGGTCTCAGATTCCACAGCGTGCTGCGCTGCACATCACGTTGTTGAGACAGACTGACTAGGCATGGCAGGTCTGGAGTGGAGGGACATAGGGAGAGGGTAGTGATGGAATGAGAAGGGGGGGAAGAAGGAAGAAGATGGGGGGTTGGTTGACATGGTTGGAATACTTTATGCCTGAAGGCTAACTCACTTTGACAAAGGCAACTTGGAAAGGAACTTTGACCCAGGTCCTCTGTGGGTTACTCGCGTGCGCACGCACGCACACACACACACACGCACCCCCCACACACACACACACACACACACACTTACTTTCACCAGAGTACACATCACTCCCACATGAACACTTCTGTACAGACAGTGTGTGAAGATAAGGATTTCCTTAGCCTGCGTCATTGGCTATGGGCTGGACACAACATGACTGTTTATGTTTAGACCAAACTTCTGTCTCTGAGCTTTTCTTCTAAGTCGTAGTTCAGTTGAATCAGAAGGCGTGGGAATGGTTACTCCAAGAGCTAAATATGACAAATTATTTGTCTTTCTCCATATCTGGGTCTCGTGGGTCAAAGTGTGTGATTGGAGTTGAACACTGTGCTGTGTTGTCTTCCTCTGAGGGGCTTGGGGGGGGCGACGGGAGCAGACATTCCAGGGGGGGTGAGTAATACCACTTTTATTAAAATATATTGAAGAAAAACAGCAAGCTGCGCTGTTGCAGGGGAGGAGGAAGTCAACATGACAGATCCCCCTTCTCTCTCTCTTCCTCCCTCACTGGAGGCTTGTGCCTCTGCTCTGGCGATGAACCTTCTTCTTCTGTTCAGCCCTCCCTCTCTCTCCCTTTCTCTTCCTTTCTCTTCCTCTGTCCGGTTCCAAACAGCTGTCCGGCCATCTCTTCTCCTTTAATTAATCTCTCTTCTTCCTCCGTTCAACATGCCACTCCCTCTTTCTCGCCCCCTCCTTTTTCAGTCCTTCACTACTCCACTTCCTCTCTCATGGCAGCCTCTCCATATCACCATGTGAGTAGTTCCCAGTAGTAAACACATGCTCTGTGTAAGTAGCCTCGTGGTGCTCCTCCTTCCATGCTTGTCTACCCTCTGTTAGCATGGTGTCCTGTGGCTTTCAGTAGGTTGTGGTGCTGTTGGTGGGGTGGGTGGGGGTGGGGGGGTTGCCCTGTTGGCCTGATCTCCTGTGAATGAATACTACACTGTTATTGAGGCGGTCGTTATTGTCTGGTGGATTTTACAACCATGCTCCTGGTCCCATTGACCCCGGCGACCCTGGTCACTGTTTCCCCGGTAACTAATGAAGGAACTGTGATAATGCCGCTCGGACAGAGAAGAGCTCCTCCTCTCCTCGCAGACTGGACGACCCGTGGGTCTCACAGTGGCTGGCTCTCTAACCTCACATAGCAACAGCAAACATGCCATGGTCACTTGTCTTAGACATTAGGCATGGCGGGAATGTCGTCTGCTATTTCCTGTTGGAGAAAATAAAAACATTCCTATATCAATCTCAAAATGATGCCTTTGTGTTGCATTTCACAGTTATTAGCCACTAATTCTATTCAGGCCATCTGGGCAATCCAATGTGTGTTTAGAATACGATTATTAGCCTATAGGAACATACATGACGGGCTGGATTATCCTGCATCCTGGTAGAGCTTCTGCTGCAGTTGGAGCCGTCTTCCCAGGGAGCTTCTGCAGAGAGAGAGAGAGAGGGCTGCTGGGACAATCCTGGCATTCCAGGGCTCTGTCGTGTTGTCTTCTGCTCTCTAATTTGGGAGCAGCTGTCGCTCTGCAAACCCTCAACCATCAAAGCTCCTGACGGGAGGAGGGTGGGGGTAGGGGGGGGGGGGGCACACATAGAGAAGCAGGGGGTCTGAGAGGAGAGGAGTTATACTCAGCACACGTTCCTTCTAAATGTGTGCCAGGTCTCTGGACCACAACACCTGCGAAAGGTAAGAGGGAGGATCAATTACAGGATGGAAATAGATAGTCACTGGAGGTGAAGTGCCCATCTCTGCCCTCCATCTCTATACTGTGCATTCAGAAAGTATTCAGACCTCTTGACTTTTTCCACATTTTGTTACGTTACAGCCTTATTCTAAAGTGGATATATATCCTCAACAATCTACACACAGTACCCCATAATGACAAAATGAAAACAGTTTTAAAGAAATGTTAGCATTTTTTAAATGTCTGCAGCATTGATGGTCCCCAAGAGCACAGTGACCTCCATCATTCTTTAATGGAAGAAGTTTGGAACCACCAAGACTCTTCCTAGAGCTGGCTGCCAAGCCAAACTGAGTAATCGGTGGAGAAGGCCCTTGGTCAGGGAAGTGAACAAGAACCAGAGTTCCTCTATGAGTTCCAGAGTTCCTCTGTGGAGATGGGAGAACCTTCCAAAAGGGCAACCATCTCTGCAGCACTACACCAATCAGGTCTTTATGGTAGAGGGGCCAGACGGAAGCCACTCCTCAGTAAAAGGCACATGACAGCCCGCTTGGAGTTTGCCAAAAGGCACCTAAAGGACTCATGCCATGAAAAACAAGATTCTCTGATCTGATGAAACCAAGACTGAACTTTTTGGCCTGAATGTCAAGCGTCACGTCTGGAGAAAACCTGCTATACGAAGTCTTGGTGGTTCCAAACTTCTTCCATTTAAGAATAATGGTGACCACTGTGTTCTTGGGGATTTTCAATGCTGCAGATAATTTTTGGTACCCTTCCCCAGATCTGTGGCTAGATTACAATCCTGTCTCGGAGGTCTACAGACAATTCCTTCGACCTCATGGCTTGGTTTTTGCTCTGACATGCACTGTCAACTGTGGGACCTTATATAGACAGGTGTGTGCCTTTCCAAATCATGTCCAATCAATTGAATTTACCACAGGTGGACTCCAATCAAGTTGTAGAAACATCTCACGGATGATCAATGGAAATAGGATAGCAAAGGGTCTGAATACTTAGGTAAATATGGTATTTCTGTTTAATATTTTGAATACATTTGCAAAAAACATTTGCAGCTTTGTTATTATGGAGTATTGTGTGTAGATTGATGAGGGAAATAAATATGTAATTCATTCTAGAATAAGGCTGAAACGTAACAAAATGTGGAAAAAGTGAAGGGGTCTGAATACTTTCTGAATGCACTGTAAGCTACGGACAACGAACAGCATTGCATTTTATCGATGGCAATTTGAATGCACAGAAATACCGTGATGAGATCCTGTGGCCCATTCTGAGGCCCATTTCTTTTAAGGTATCTGTGACCAACAGATGCATGTCTGTATTCCTAGTCATGTGAAATCCATAGATTAGGGCCTAATGAATGTATTTCCTTATATGAACTGTAACTCAGTCAAATCTTTGAAATGGTTGCATGTTGCGTTTATATTTTTGTTCACTATTTCTCTCTCTCTCTCTCTGCACTCTCTTCTCCAAAGGGGCTGGTCTCAGTGGAACAGCACCTGAAGGCCCCTGCTGGGTTGGCACCTGCTGCTGCTGTGGGTACTGTGGGCTGTTAGCCTCTCTCTCAGTGAAGAGGGAAACAGATCTACAATCCCCTGTTGCTTTATCCGTTCACCAGATCCAGCATTAGTCATTGCAGAGAGGGGAGTGATTTGACCAGCAGCACATGAGATCCTGAGTCGTGGAGGCTTCTCACAGCACACGTTCCCTTTATAGAAAAGCCTCAAACAGAATATACAGCCTGCAGGAGGAGCGAATAACACTCACAGACCAAACCAGTAATGAGAGGAAATTAAAGGTTTTCAGGAATTTCAAAAACATTTGCAGGAAACAACAACACAGAGAGAAGTCGAAAACAAGTTGTAAATAAGCTAAACTATCACTTAAATGCTCAACACCCACCCAAACGTATACTTTCATATTCAGAGTGATTTTAATGTCATATTGTAGATGTGTGGTAGATAGATCCAATGGCCAATGGAGATAGGTGTCTCCCCAGGTCGAGGAGGCCGGTTCTCACACTCGGCTGAGCTGCATGTTGGGGCTGGGAGACCCTGGGGGATCCCAGATGTGATCTGCTTTCTGTCCCAGTGTGCTTTCTGTGCGTTCTAACCCCTAATTACCTTACTGGCTCCATTAGGAGACATAATTAGTACTGGGAATTTAAAGCTCTGGGATTCAGGCAAGTGCTGCACCGTTCATTTATCTCCCTTTTTCCTCGTCTCTCTTGTGCACATACATACATATGTACATATTATACGTGCACACATACTGTCAATACACACACATTACTCAAACACACACAGGTCAAAGAATGGCTCACTGGTGCAGAAAGTTCAAACTTTTTGGCTTACTCAGAATAAACCAATCAATATAGGTCTTTACTGAGAATACAAGACTAAATAAATTGGCATGCAGTTTTACATAAAATGTGTCTTTTCATTATCAATTTTCTCTCCTTTCTGCTGTGTAACATTGCTCCGGCATCTCTCTCAAGCAGTTGTTTCCTTAAGCTTTACTTTGAAGCGATGTGGATTGCGCAGGCTCCTTCCTGACCCCAGTGCTCTGAGTTCGTCAACACAACACATGCATGAGAACAGACCAGGAGATCCAGGGGGTTTCTCCACGCTGCTCTCCCATGAAGGTGCTGTTTCAACAGCTTGTTCCAATTCCTCCCTCTCCCCTTAGCCCTTCTCCCGTTGGACAAACACAGGAGGAAGTTTTGAAAGCCCAACAAGTCCACAAGAAGAGCAGCCTCATGCCTGGGGGCGACAGCAGGAAGAGGGTTAACGCAATCACAGTGGGGCTCGGGGCAAGGGAGGGGAGGGGGTCGCAAATATGGGAATAGGATAGAGGCGTAGCCCACTACCCTACTCCCTCATATTGGGGAATTTCTCTTCATTCCAAGGGGTCCTCTGTTTTTTAGTGGTTTTACAAAGGCTGGTATAGAATAGCCTAAACGCGGCTGGCTCAGACTGTTTGAAGTCCCCATCTGAAACCTGAGTCTGTGTTTAGGATCCTATTCCTCCTCACTCCGTTTCTCCCTTAAACTTTAAAGGCCTCTCTCTGAAGGGAGAGGTGATCCCGCCACCACAGTATTTTAAGAGTGGTTGGTGGACTGGCTGGCCGAGGCAGTAAGAGTTTAAACCCAGCTGGAGGGAAGGAGCTGCAGTGGAAACGGTGATCTGAGCTCCGGATCCTCTTCGGGTGAAACTTTGAAACAGAAAACACAAGTATGTACAGACACTCGGACGGTCGGTGAAATCAAGGCTTAATAATCGGATGTGGGGTTGTGTGTAAATAATGATCGGTTGTGACACATTGGAATGAGAGAGAGGGAGGGGAGAGGGAAAGAACAGTATTATAGTCTCCACCAGTTGTTTATTCACCTCACATCATGAAGTGACTTTTTCAGATTGCTCTGGTTCAGGAACTATTAATATACTGACTGAATTTACCTCTCAGCCCGTTTCCTCAGACAGCACATTTCCATCAGGTAATTTATTGGAGAGGAGTGCAGAGTGGAAAGGTGAATGAGGGGGCGATTCTGAGTATTCGGTATATATGGGGTGATTGACATCAGACCGTCAGACCCTCAGATCTCTCAGAATTTGTCCTTCCAGATTTCTCTGTTCTGAAAAGCTATTCCAATTGAGTGAAGCCATATACAAGACTGAAGAGACGATGGTAGAACTGGTATTGTCATAAAGTGAGGTAAAGTCGGTCTATTCAAGTCAAGGGCAGGGCTCTTTTGAAAAGGTGAAAGCTGAGTAGTAGGATGTTGGAGTGGCTTTAGGTTGAGTGAAGCTTTAGAGCAGGTGAACTTTCGCTGCGGCGTGACACAATATTGAGGTATTTGTGGTGTTCTGTCTGTGTGTACCAGTCATTGGTCTGTAAACTCTCTTGGAACGTTTGGTGAACATATTAACTCTTTCCTCTCCTTTTAACCTGACTCATCAACCATCCTCGCCCTTTTCTACAACCCGATTCCCTGATGGATCCTTCAGTCTGCGCTCTCTGTCTCCTTCCAGAGGCTCCAGCTCTTAAACGGGTCCAGCCACCAACCCTGAGAGGGAGCCTCTGCCAGGGCATCTGATCCTCCTGATGACAGAAACATATGGTCTGTTGTGAACACGGCTGGCTGGCTTTACTACCCTGGCTAAACGCTAAACCCAGCCTGGCAACTAGAACACCCTACCACCCTGCTCTGCCCTGGCTGGAACAATGTTGCCTCTGTCTCCCAAGCTCAATAATATCCAGCTCCTCCTTTCCAAATCCTCCCTGCTCTTCTCTTCTCAGGCGGCTGCATGGCCACTGATACCAGCCAGATACCAGCCCTCTCATCCTTGTCTCATCTGCTTCCCCTGCCACTCCTTCTGCCTCACCTCCATCACCAGACACTAATGCCCTTTTCAACTATTGCTTCTAGCTTGAATCATACTGTTCTTGCGAGGATATTTCCTTTTTTACGTGGGTCTTTTCCAGCATGGCTCCAGCAACGACGGTGGATGCAGAACCTTGGCCAGCGCAGCTTGGCTGGACTCAGTAGTGTAAAAAGGATACCTGAAGTGCCCTGCCACTCTGCCACCCACCCTCCTGCCACCCAGTAGAGCTGCTCCTGGTGCTGAACACAGGGCAGTGAGCACCAAGCAGTATGTCTCTCCCAGGCCAGACCTTCGGTTAGGGGAGTGTGAGCCGCAGATGGCAGTCATCTAATTGTTTACACTGAAGGGGGGTGTGTGTGGGAACCGTGTGCTCCCCAGTGGGGATCGATGTGGGAGAGATAAGGGCCGGCGGAGTGGCCTTGGTCGGACATGGACTAGAACCGTTTTGCTGTGAGAACTTCATCCGCCCCATGCTGTCATTTCAACATAACATGGAACCGCAGCAAGGTCGCCCCGAGAAATCTCTCTCTCTCACATTCTCTTTTTCATTTTTTCTCTGTCTGTGACAAGGCAGGGATAGTTTTTGTACACACCGCAAGCATTCTGGGACCTAATAGTGTGTTTGTCCTTCTATTCTGGAATGTTCCCATCAGACCTGTTGCTTTAGCTTTAGCGTGGGAATCAAGGGCAGAGATATGGGAGAATAAGAACTGTCAATCAGTCATGTGCAGTACGATGAGAAAAACAAAGCACCTCTGGGGATCTAGAACATACTAGCTAGCCCCTGTAGGCATAGCTATAGTCATAACTCTCCCATCCTCAGCCTGCTGTGCTCTACATGCGTCTGCTAGGAGAGTGCTGTCAACGGAACTGGTGATGTGAACCAACCTGGAGATGGGAGGATAACAGAGACCTGTCTCTACCTGATCTCCTCCCATCAACACTCATCAGTGCCATCATCATTATAGTCCCCCCACATTTCACTCTCACTCTCTCCCTAACACAGATCAGAGTACACACACACACACTTGCTCAGAACTCATTGACTGCTGCTATCATGTTGTAGTACGATTGACCCTCATTGGGTGCAGGATCAGCTACATGCGTCTGCTAGGAAAGTGCTGTCAACAGAACAATCAGATTTGTGAACATGGTCCCTAGCTGTGTGTTGCCGCTTTCCATGTTGTCTGTTGTCTGTAGCTTGTGAGGTGTGGAAACACTTTGTTGCTTTTATGAATTTTGTCTTGCTGCTTTTGTTTTATGTTGCTCTGTCTGTATGCTACGTCTTGCTTGTTCTATGTTGCTCTGTCTGTATGCTACGTCTTGCTTGTCCTATGTTGCTCTGTCTGTATGCTACGTCTTGCTTGTCCTATGTTGCTATGTCTTGCTTGTTCTATGTTGCTATTGTCTATATTGTAATTGTTTTTAATAACCTGCACAGGGACTGCGGTTGAAAATTAGCCGGCTGGCTAAAACCGGCACTTTTACTGAAACGTTGATTAATGTGCACTGTCCCTGTAAAAATAAAAAATAAACTCAAACTCAAACTCAGAACTGGTGATGGGAACCAACCTGGAGATGGGAGGATAACAGAGACCTGTCTCTACCTGATCTCCTCCCATCAACACTTATCAGTGCCATCATCATTATAGTCCCCCCACATTTCACTCTCACGCTCTCCCAAACACAGATCAGAGTACACGCGCACGCACACGCGCGCACACACGCACACGCATGAGCACACACACATACTTGCTCAGAACTCATTGACTGCTGCTATCATGTTCAAATCAAATGTATTTAAATAGCCCTTCTTACATCAGCTGATATCTCAAAGTGCTGTACAGAAACCCAGCCTAAAACCCCAAACAGCAAGCAATGCAGGTGTAAATGCACGGTGGCTAGGAAAAACTCCCTAGAAAGGCCAAAACCTAGGAAGAAACCTAGAGAAGAACCAGGCTATGAGGGGTGGCCAGTCCTCTTCTGGCTGTGCCGGTTGGAGATTATAACAGAACATGGCCAAGAAGTTAAAATGTTCATAAATGACCAGCATGGTCAAATAATAATAATCACAGTAATTGTTGAGGGTGCAGCAAGTCAGCACCTCAGGAGTAAATGTCAGTTGGCTTTTCATAGCCGATCATTAAGAGTATCTCTACCGCTCCTGCTGTCTCTAGAGAGTTGAAAACAGCAGGTCTGGGACAGGTAGCACGTCCGGTGAACAGGTCAGGGTTCCATAGCCGCAGGCAGAACAGTTGAAACTGGAACAGCAGCACGGCCAGGTGGACTGGGGACAGCAAGGAGTCATCATGCCAGGTAGTCCTGATGCATGGTCCTAGGGCTCAGGTCCTCCTCCGAGAGAGAGAAAGAGAGAATTAGAGAGAGCATACGTATATTCATACAGGACACGGATAAGACAGGAGAAGTAGATCTCTCCTCTGTGTGCTGGGTGTTTGCCCACAGTGAAGGCCGTTGAGTAATGACTGAATGCTTTTGGGACTTCTTACTTAACTCTGTTTTCCCTGTATCTGTATCCGACTGTAATGAAGTTCTCTCCGCCTGACGATGCATATATCACCTTTAACAAGAACACATTCCTATAGCGGCACCATGGGAAAAAGACACAGGGGCAACAGAGGCCGCAGGGCATTACTGCAGCAGTAAGAGTAAGTGATGTGGAGAGAGAGAGGGGGAGAGTGTGTGGGTGGGTGTGAGAGCGAGAGAGAGAGGAAAGCTAAGACCCCTATGCTAAGAGTGAAGTTGAGAGAGATACTAGAAGAAGAGAGAGAGAGAGAGAGGGCCAGGCAAAGGGAGAATGGGAACATATTTACTGTGTGCCTATAAGCTGAGCGACAGTCCCCCTTTGTGGTGGTGTTGAACACCCTGTGTGGTCTCTCTGGTTCCAGTCTCACCGTGTGTGTGTGTGAGTTTGTGCTCGAAGTATGTGTGTGTGCGTGTGAGAGAGAGAGTGGCGCTCTCAGACACTTCAGACTGCAGTCTGATACACAGCTCCTAGATGCGAGGGGAGAAGGGCAGGAGACGTCCAATAAACAGAGTCTGTTTGATCCAGCCGCAGCCCCAGCAGCCTGCCAAATTCTCCCTTTGTCTTTGTCTCAACTAGGGCCGACAGCGCAGCCATAGCCACAGTCACAGCCGTCACGCAGCCACTCGTCTTCCCACTGCTAGCTGCTGTGAAGGGCATCATTCAGTCTGGGGTGGTCAATTGCTAAGGGGAGAAGGACAGAAAGAGAGAGGGGGCAGGGAACGAGAGTGAGAAGCAGGGACACAGGGCACGGCAAAGAGAACATGGCAATGAGCAATCATGTCAATCATAGTTGGATCATTAAATCTAGAACATGACCTCACTCTGTCCTCATGTCTAAAATTAGCTTCTCTCTTTTCTTTCCCTGTTTGTTTACCCAATCATCTCCCCCCAAAACCACATCCCATAACATTGCCACAACATTCCCTAATGAAGCTGGGAGGCCTTCCCTCTGCAGGTAATTAAAAGTGGTGCCTCCAGAGAGCCCACATGCTACTCATCATACCCTGGCTGACTGGTTGGGAAAGATTGGAAGCTGGAGTTCACAATCACTCAAAAATGTCCAACGGGAACATGAAGCCAAACCCAGTAAAAGTGATAGAGTAGATAAGTGGGAACAGATTAAAGGTTGTTATTACGTTCACAGGCAATGATTTGCTCCCAACTGTTGAGTTGCTTGAGTGTGTCTTTACAACATACACAGTTAAGGAGAATGGTATATCAACTGCTTAAGAAGGAATGGTGTATTGGAAGGCTGTTTTTCCAAGTTCTGCTCCACTTGTCGAAAGCTTATGGGCAAAGGAAGACAGGCATATTTGAGGAGCATTGGCTTGCCTGTAAGTGTGTGGCTCCAAAAGAAAAACATAGGATTTCACATGAAAAGATACAACTTTCATGTTGAGGTATAAACCATAAATTCTGTTTGAGCAGCGTATGAACTATAAAGTTATACAACTGTGTCCCAAGTACACAACCTGGCTCTTATTTCCCATTGAACACAATTTAGACCCTATATAAACCTCTAATAGATACTACCAGGTCTCCTCCAGTCTCTTCCACAGGCCGGGCTAGAGAATGTCCTATTGGTAGAGAATGGCCTGTTGGTAATAGGATTTGGCCCGGTTGAGAGTGGAGGAGATCTGATCTGGGGAATGTTTTGTTCTTGGCCTCCTGGCATACAGAAGAGGGTTGGCCAAGCTCCAGCTGTCAGGGGAACTGTGATTATCCCAATCAGATGCCATTTTAGTTGAGTTTTTATTCTAAGCCAGGTTTAGTCTTCTCTCCCGGATCTCACTGTTCTTCTTCATGTGACGTGCCAGTTGAGGAGAAACTCTAAACTGAGTTCTGGATCAGGTACAACCAGCACCGCCTATTTCCCACAGTCAGGCCCAGGTGGCACAGGCCAGATATCTGACACTAATCAGTCATTAAAAGTCTAACCCTACCACTCCAGTATCCGTGCCAATTGTAAATATGGTTTTGGCACAGACCCAGGAACTGACCCTGTATATAGCCTACTTACTTTATTGTTTTCTAATTATTATTATTTTTTGTGTGTTTTTATTCCACTTTACATTAGTTTATAGTATAATAGTTTTACTACTGATATGTATTACTGCATTGTTGGGAAAGAGCTTGCAAGAAAGGCATTTCACGGTACTAGTGCATGTGACTAAAACGTGAAACTAATTCTGCTCTGCCCTTGGCCAGACCGGGTCAGACCAGGCCAGACCGGGCCAGACAGCTGACACTGTGACAGTGAAAACTGCTGTTATGTCTTATGGAGGGATTCCAGGAACACACAAACACTACAGAGGAGAAACAATAGAGGATTGTAAATATCACTCCCTTTTTCAATTTCCAGATCTTTCTCTGTGCTTTATTGTTTCAGGGGGGGGTAATAAAAAATTAATAGGTAAGAGACATTTTTGAGGGGTCAGATTTGAAGATGGTGGGGTAAATGATGTAGAGCCTGAGTAGGTCATGGAGAGAGGAGAGACCTGGGAAAGGTGATTGACGCTCAAATCAAAGCTCTCCCTTAGGCTATAACACCCCCCAAAAAATAGAGTTATTTTCTTTCTCTGTCTCTTTCTATCTCTTCCCACCTTCATCCTCTACTCTATGAACCTTATCTTTTTCCTGCTCATTCCAACCTCTCTCTCTCTCTCTCTCTTTCCTCCTCCATCCTCTTCCTTGTCTTTCCCCTGACCTATACTATTTCCTGCCTTTTCACGTCTCTCTCTTGCACTCTCATTCTCTCTCTGTCCCTCTGTCCTCTCCCCCTCTTCCTCCTCTACAGTAATCCCCTTCAGAGGTCCAGCAGTGTTGTGATGTTCCAGGCTTTAGTCTTCATTGGTCTTTGGCCTGTGGTAGAACAGCGTGCATCGTACCCAGGGTAAGAAAAGTACTGTTACCCAGGCGTCTGCATGTGGAGATCAGGTTTAATCCAGGGAGAGGGGTTCAGAGGGGTCATCTTAAGCAGCACCTGTCATGGCTCAGCTCAGAACCTCAGGCCCATGACCCAGGGGTCTGGATCCAGTGTGGATGTAGGGATGTATGTATGCAGCTGTGCTGTTGTGGCTGAGTCATCTGAAACACAGCCGTCAGCAGCACACACAGGGCATTTGGCCTCTGATCTGACACACCATGATAACAACGAGCCTTCACTGTGAGGGACAGAATATAGGGAGGCTTGTAAATCTTATGATCCAGAATTATGCGGGTGATCTAGTGGCTCCAGGAATGCAGTTTGCGTAACGATGGTTAATTTCAACACTGAAGCGTTGAACGTTGAGACAATCAACAGGAGACAATCAACACACACATACACACACACACACACAGAGACATGCTCACACACACACACACACAGTCCCAGAGAACTTAATATTTCAGACTAACTTTCTCTCAGTCTAAACTGCTATTGTAAACATTGGGGGTTAAATGTCGACCCGAAACATGCCAGTGTTTTTTCTGTCTTGAATGGAAAAATGCATGGCCCCCAGCACCTCTCCCTCAGAGCTCTGGCCTCTTGAGATAGCCAGGGATATAAAAGAGGCTGATCTGACTGGCTGATCGGTCCTGTGCTCTGGGGCCTGCAGGCCTCGAAGGGCTGTGAAAGTCCATTTATAAACCGATTGGTCCAAATAAGCAGAGGAAGCGGGAGGCCGGGAGCTGCACTTTCCCACAGTTCTCCAGGAGGCCGACGTGTGGCTCCTCCTGCTCCTCTGAGCTCTGCTCCATGACTGCATGGAAACTTTCAGCATTCCCACCATTACAGGCAGCAGGACCACTGGACCATGTCAACCCCAGGCAGGGTAGGCATGCAGACCAACCTGACCACTCCTGTTTACCCTGCACCAAATCACCACTCACTCATATAGTACAATGGGAAAGCTATGGGGCATGGCCATGGAGAGGCTCTCACGGTGTTACATAGATCAGGATCTTATCATATGTACATATAAACATTGTAAGCATCCCGAACAGTCAAAGTTCTGATTAGCTGTGGTTAAGAAAGCTATCGTCCTCTCCAGGGATAAGGAAGTAATATTACATTATTTTAGATTGGAGGTGGTGGCTCTGCAAATACAATATCATATTGTAATTCATCCCTTCTCATTGTGTGCATTTTCAATCCCACTGGACTTTGAAATCATAAGGTCTCTTCATCTCTGTCAGGTAACTCCAGCCTCCAGCCACCTGCTGCTGCCCAGTCCTGCAGGTCAGATCCTAGCAGGTCCACTCTGAACAACAAAGCCTGCTTGACCAACATCAGTCCATTAGTCCAACCCAAAGCCCCTAGTCAACAAGAAACCTGAAAATGTCCTCAAAAATACATCCGCCATTCTTTCATTCGGTTCTAGTCCATTGAGTGCATATCCAATTTCACTGTGTAGCATCTTGAGGCTTCAGTGTGACATTCTGTGTTGTGGCCCTTTTAACTGGTTTCTCTGAGGCCTCTGGAGGTCGTTGACCCTGGACGTGTGAGTGACATGAAGGAACAGTCTCCCTCTAAGAAGATTTACTGTGAATTAACGCGCTGATTTGATACTCTGTTTCATCTGCCATGTTCTGTCCTGGGCCAGCAGCACACGCTGGACTCGATGGACCTAGAGCATGGTCCTGTCCTGTACAGATGGTGGATTGCAGATTGGATTTCAGTTGGCTTTCAAAAGGCTGTGCGCTTGCAGGATATATTTCAGCGATGTCATTGGTCAACAGTCACATCTGCCAAAGATGGGCTTTTGAAGAATGCAGCTGAATCGGCCCCAACGTCATCTCACGGCATCACTCTGGTTTTATACTTGACCTCTGTTCGGTTTATTAACCCATGGTTGTCATCCAACCTTCCAGGCAGCATTTACTCAACACTGTCTGGGAGACAGACATAAGATAGTTATAATAGATGTTCTTTGAGTAAAAATATCTTAAGATGAATGCACTAACTGTAGGTTGCTCTGGATAAGAGCGTCTACTAAATGACTTAACTGTAAATATAAATAGAAAATAGCACGAAATGTCTTGATGTTCAGACTGAGTACTAGAACATGATGGTGACCACTGCAGAGTGGCAGCAAGCTCAAATCAGTTAGGAGGGCAGCTGTGCTGCTAGGAGGCCATATCCAGCTGGCCTGGGCTCTGGGAACCAGAGACGGAGCAAAACTCAATTTCAGCACCAACACACACACACATGCGGTCGCATGTACTACCTCAAGCACACACACACACTTGCACGTGTATACACACACACAAACACACACTGAATTTCTCAAACTTCCAACTAACTCTTACCCCCTGGTTAAACTGTCATCTGTAGTTCTGTTCCAGGCCTTTTGCTTCAGCTTTTACAGCGTCATGTGGTTCTGGATTCCCACATTACAGAGCCACTGCATGTGGTGTGGCTTGCCTGTTCCGTTTCCTGGAGATTAACTCTGTGTGGCTCTTTCTTTACTCTGACAGAATGAATCAATCTAATGTAAATAAGCATTCCCTCCCAACTTTCAACAAACCTATGGCCTCCCCAAAACCATAGCAGACCCCCCCCCCCCCCCGCCCCTCCTCCGCTGAAAGTGAGAACATTTCACCAGGAGATCTAAACTTCCCCCTCTCTCTCTTCCAACAGACGCCCCTGGCTCAATGACTTTGACTTCCCACATAAGAGTGACTAAAAAAAGCATCTGCAAATTGCAACCATACGTGTTTCTGTTCCCCTGTCCTCCCCCTTCCCTCCCACACACACACACACACACACACACTTATAAGTCTAATAGGGGCCGTAAACTCTGGGAACTGGTACAAACCCTCCACAGCCCCCTCTTTTCCCCTGGAACTCAGAGCCCTCTTGTGAAAGAGCAATTCCTACTCATTTCAGAGTTCACCTACCATTTACCTCTTATAACCATACAGTATTACTAGGAGAGTGAGCAGACGTTTCTCTGTTTGAGAACGGGGACCCTGCACAGAGTTGAAGTTCTCAGTAAGAAAACAAACATTTTGGGCAGAGAGGAGAGAAGATGGGGTGAGGGGTGGGGGGGGGGGTGGGGGGGCAGAGAGAAAGGGGAAAGAGAGAGAGCAGAACTGGTCTGATGCAGTCGACTGAGGGACAGCAGTACAGGCAGGCAGAGAGGAGACAGAGTCCTGGCTGGCAGTCCTGGCTGGCAGGGTTCAAGGGCCTCGTCCCTCAGGACATTTGAGCTTCTCTTCAACCCCAGAATGAAATAGATCTGCTTAGTGAGATCACTTCCTGTGGAAGCTCTGAGTGGTGAGAACTCCAGGAACGATGTGGTGCAACTCAGTTCAGGCAGCAGAGAATGGAGGGAAGTGGAATCAGTTTACTGTATAAAGAGCGGTTTTGTGTGTTGAGTAAAACTGAATGCTGCATTTAGTGGTAGCTGGGGGATAGACTGGCGAAATATGGGTTATTACTCTAAGTTGTGTAAGTCGTAATTGATTTGGGAGTGTGGCTGTGGTTAGGTTTTGTAATGTAACATATCACATGTAGTTTTACTATGTACCGTTACTTGATGGATCAACAGTGCGTATCCCATCTTGCCCCTAAGAGCTTTTTTGTTGCCTCTACAAGGTTTTTTCTCATGTCTCCCTCCTCTCCCTCATCAAATAGTGCTCTGGGGAACTTGATCTCTGTGAGACACTCTAACAGATTGTCCCTCATACTCATCCCAGGCCCAGAGAGGGGAACGAGGCGGGAGATGTGTTATTGTTTCACTCCCACAGAAGCCATGCAGGCAGGCAGGCCCATTCACAGAGGCCTGTGTGATAAAAGCTATAGTCCAGTGAGATGAGAGGATGCTGCTCCAGTCTAACGACTCTTATCTCTGCTAGCGTGTTCAGGACCCTCATCAGGGGCCTGGAAGGCGTGTGGGCAGCTCCCTGCTTCCTGCTCTGGACTTTCATGTACAGAGGGAAAGCAGACGACACAGCTGCACGCCAGAAGTTTGTTTCAGACACTACAGATGCACTGAAAGAGCAGGGCTCCATGGTCTCTTGACAACAACAAAGAGCAGCTGTTCCGTGTGTCTGTAAAGCTGTGTACCTCTGCAAACTCAGCCTAGTCAACAATGTAGCTCAATAGTACCCCAAATGACTAACGACTTGGGGAAGGAGTTCCTCACAACGAAACTTACGTGATTTTAGGGCCAGTGTGTGTGTACCACTCTGCAGGCCGAGTGTGTGTGTCGGACTCACTAGAGTATTGGACTGCTAGACCTCAGAGTGAACCACAGAGAGAGGCCATCTAGTCACCAGCATCGGCCATGATGTCTGTCACACCCCAGCGCCGCTGAAAGCCCCTGTCTCGTTCGGCTGGACCTTAAAAGAACACACAATAGTTGAGCGTCGTGCTGAAACAGAAATATTTAATAATGTATGTCATGGTCCATAAGTCATTTTCGTCAGGCCATCCGTGACCCATTCATCTTTCTGCGCCCAAGTTGTCCACGCACGCTACAATAACACACACTACATAAACATGACATCTGAGTCCGTAAGAGGAGAGAAATTATGACCTATTCAAGTATAAAAAACGAGGTGAGTGGTAGCTGTGGTGTTTTAGACGTCGAGTCCAGTCAAATAAGAATCAGAAGTATTTATTTTTAAGAGCTTTCTGGGCATGGTTCCATTTGATTTGGAGAGGTGCAGTGAATGTGGCTGACATGTACACATGGAATTGAACCGTACTGTTTTATTGTTGTACAGTTCAGTATCTAAGAGACGAGATTAGCTAATACTCATAAGTACCTTCGGTTTCCCCACTGGAGAAGTCGGTTGACTTGTGCAACAGTCAGGACAGCCGACTAGGAAAACACTGACAGCACCATCGTGGTATAAAGACTAACCGTCTCGGGACCACAGATAAATACAACATCATGCATTGTGAAACGTGGCCTGGAAGAAATAGAAGAACACGGAAACGGGCTTTCACCCGACCAATGACAGAATGAATCACTGCTTTCATTGTATTTTCATGGGGAGAAGTATCAGCTACAGCATGTCAAGCCATTGAGCTTTTCCTCCCGTCTCCCAGTTCAAGGTTGTCCTCCTAGCTGATTCATGTTAACAGACATCATTTACAGTAATACATGAAGTCTGTTCTCTCACCAAATACAAGAGCCAGTGTGATGCTGTGTGTGTGTGTCTCTCTGTGTGTGTGTGTCTGTGTGTGCGTGCGTGCCTGTACTGTTCTATGTGAGGGTGCACGTATAAAGAGTCAGACCACTTCACCCTGTTGGCCCTGCTGTGCTCCAGAGGCTGGGAGAGCGCTGGCTGTCTCTCTCCCCAGGGTCTCTCCCACGCTGCCTGGCCTGGCCTCCCATTCCCCTGTCTGTTATTCCCCTGCTATTCCTCTGAGCGCATGAACAGAGACATAAATCACACCGCCAGGGAAGAAGGGTGGGCCAGCCTGAACAGGCAGGGACAGGTCATGCTCCCATCAGACACCCTGCTGTCTCACAGAGAGGTAGGGCCGATACCGACACACCTTCCCCTGGAACAGCCAAGCACAGGGACATAGGGATGACTGGGGTGCGGTCATACCCAGGATGGTCACATTAGCAATAGCAAAGGGCCTTGCAGTGATTGACATATGCAGTGACTGTTCAGGCTGCCGACACACACACACACACACACACACACACACCCCTCCCTCCTATTCTCATCTGCCTAGAGGGCCAAGAACAACTCCACACGTCCCTCTGGGGCTTCATTAGACGGAAAAACATCAAAAGATAATAAATGAACTAACCCCAACATTTTGGTGCCTGCGTGGGAGAGTTCAGAATGCCTCAAAAATAACCTTTAGTAAGGCTGGAGGAATGAGAGGGGATGTCTTTGTCCTTTCACCATACAAGGTCTGTCCCTGATACCCCCATCTCCTTCACACCACACCCACCAAAGGGACCACTTCACTGTGGCTTCTGGACATTTTCTGTCTTGCTTTTGTGTTTCTTCTTAGTGCCGTTCTGTCACACACACACAGTCTTGTACAGCTAACCTTGTGGGAACCCGGACTCTTCCCCTAACATTAATCTTAACCCAAAACCTAACCTTAACCCTAAACCTAACCTTAGTTACTAACCTTAACCTAACCCTAGCTCCTAACCTTAACCCTTAATGTAATTCTACGCTTAACACTAATTATAACCTTACTTAACCCTAAACCAACTAGAAATAGCATTTGACCTTGTGGGAACTAAAAACATGTCCCCAGTTGCTAATAAAAAAAATAAGGACTTCTGGTCCCCACATGAATAGCTAAACACGTCCACACACACACACACACACACACACACACACACTGAGAGGCAGGGAGTTGTGGTGCAGTGCATTAGGGCTGTAGCATAACAGAGACTGTGTGGTGATCATGCTTTTTTTGGGCTCTTTGTTCTGGGTCTCTGTGGATGAAGTGGCTCCTGGTAGTCTGATCATCAGATGGAGCATGGCCCTGCTTCCACATGTTCACAACGTATGACTAACACACACTTGCATGCAGGGACACAGGCACAGACACACGGGCAGACAATCAGTGAGACAGAAGGACAGTCACAGATTATAACCAACAATTATAACCAGTTTGTCTTAATAGTAGGTGTATAGTAGCTTTTTTATGCCCCTGGAAATAAACTTGGAGGCATGAAGACAGCATTATCCTCTTAGTAAAGCAGAATGACATGCATACTCACTGGTTAATGGCCAGTGGTAAGGCAGCACCCAACATTTCCCACTGACCCCATTCAAACAGAAGAGAGACACGGACACGGAAACACGTTCACACACAGGGAAAAGCATCAGACAACCTTGCTGTCATCAGTCAGTGCATAATGTACTTCACTGTAGCCTGGTTAGCACCCCCAACAACATTAAGCAGTGTTTTAGTGCACACACACACACACAACACAGAGACTAACAAGGCTGTCTGCAGCAGGCCTAGCCCAGTGTGTGTACATGTATGTGGACAACACCCACCCAGTCGCCCGCCCTGCTCTCTGTGATTCAGTCAAGACCTAGTAGGCTGTGTGTCTGACGTCAGCACTACCACAACCATTACCAGCCTCGCTTAATTCATCTGTTTGTTTGTCACTGCCAAAGCCTGTTAGATACAGGAGACGACGTGAAGAAAAGGAAAGCCAACGGAGAGAGAGAGAGTGTTGAGCACCAACTGAATAAGTTCCCTGGCTGTTGAAGAGAGTCAGGCAGGATAATCCTGTGTTGCTGGCTTTGTGGACCCCTGGACATTTGGAAGTGCTGGCACGTAGCACCAGCTGTCAATCTGCAAATCTATGGGAGATCTGTGTTGAATTTGCTTGAGGCGACTCTGCCAGACCAGAAAGAGGGAGAGAAAAATAGAGGGAAGTGAAGAAAAAGAGAGAAAGGGAGGTGAAGCCAGTACTTTTGTCTGTGTGTTTGAGCAGTGAGGAGCGGGGCCTGTGTTTCTGGCCTCTGGTGTGAATGAGGAGGTTGTTTTTGATGTCATGAGATCTCCATGTCCCAGAGTATCAAAGATTCTGTGAGCCAACACTGTGACAGTAGAGAGAGAGAGTGTATCTGTCTGTCTGTGTGAGTCAACACTGTGACAGTAGAGAGAGTGTGTATCTGTCTGTCTGTGTGAGCCAACACTGTGACAGTAGAGAGAGTGTCTGTCTGTCTGTCTGTGTGTGTGAACGAGCATACAGTGCATCTAGATCTAATTTTATATCACCCAGAAGCCTAGTAGATGTTACAGGGTGATGACATATAGTGCATTCGGAGAGTATTCAGACCATTTTTACAGTTTTTCTCAGTCGCTTTGGTGCATTTCTTAGATCAAAAGTGCAATTCTTGAAACTACTTGTACAAATTCCAAATCATCTAGTCACTTGTGCACATCATTAAAGCAATTTCTTATTCCTTTGAGCAAATTGCAATTGATAATGTACGAGTGTCAGCTTTTTTCCACATTATCAATTGCTCATGTCATGTTGATCAAAATATAGTAGTTGGTTCTCTGTTGGATAGTCTTACCCCTCAAAACATCTAGGCATTAGTTCCTTGCATAAGCCATTACATGCAAATTTGTTGAACTACTTGTCATAAACTGTCAAGCATAGTTTTACACATTTCTATTAGACCTTTTGTACAAAAACGTGAATTGATGAATTGTGCAGGTGAAATTGACCCTCACTCATGAAGGAATGTAAAGTGTTAGTTCAACCAACAATCAACCAGTTGTCTAAATTGCTCAAAGGTGCATCTCATGAAGAATCAATTGGCAAGCATTTATAGACAGACCACAACACAGAGTTGCAATTTTCCAATAATGGATGGACCAAGAAATGAACAGGGTCAACAGCCAAGATGAGGAAGAAGAGGAGCAAGGATGCGTGGTGGAAGGCAAAACAGAGGAAGAGGAAGAAGAGGACATAGTCGCATATCTGATGACATAAGGGCCACTATTGTAGACCATGTTGTCAATCATGGCCTTACAATGGCTGAGGCGGGTCGAAGGGTGCAGCTGAATATTGGGAGATCAACCGTGTCCTCAATAGTTCAAACATTTCGAAGAGAGAACAGGTATGTCCACCAATGTACAGTGCACTGTTACTGTATATAAGCAGTATACTGTATACTTCCTACAATGCTTCATTTTACAGTGGTCCACTTGTATTTCACAGCATACAGAAATATACTCTATACAGATACATACTGCACCTTACATGCACCCACCTGTTTGTTTTACAGTAAAATGTGTGTTCGCATAGTTTTTGTCTATGTGAAAGTGTGCGATGCATCACTGCATTTTTCCCAACATAGGTCTGCAAGATTACCTCAAACCAGTGGCAGAGGACGCCTTTTCACACCTCAACAGGAGGAGGCTATTTGCACCATGGTCCGAGCAAACAATGCCATGAGACTCAGAAATACAAAGGACCATTATAGAAGACAACCATGTCTTTGAAAACATCCATACGGTTAGCATCTCAACCATTGACAGGATGCTGCATAGAAACCAGATGAGTATGAAACAGCTGTACCGTGTACCATTCCAAAGGAATGAGGACAGAGTTAAGGAGCTACGGTACCAGTATGTACAGGTAAAACATATATCTATGTAACTACCTTACAGCAACATTTTATAGTGATACATAGTACAGTAAGCATAAACTGCACACATTTCCATTGCTGTGGAAGGAACATGCAATATATGTACATTTTATGTCACTCTTCCTTACCAAAACAAATTCAACTGTGTGTTCTGGGATATAGCGTATAATGGAGTTGGAATCAAGTTAACCCTCCCAAATGCAGAAGACGGGGTCGGAATATCATCGGTCACAGAGCTACTGTGGATTTGCCAGGCCAACGGGGAGGAAATATCACTATGTGTGCTGCTATTTCGGAGCATGGTGTCCTAACCCATATCCCCCTTACAGGGCCATACAACACCCAGCATCTACTCAACTTTTTAGAGACTCTCATCCCTGATGATGAGAGGGGTCTGTTTAGAGAGGATTTGCCAAAGTATGTGGTCATTTGTGATAATGTGAGTTTCCATCGATCAAACATAAGGCAATGGTTTGTGACCCACCCGAGGATGCTCATAAAATTCCTCCCACCTTATTCTTTAACCCAATTGAGGAGTTTTTTTCAGCATGGAGGTGGAAGGTGTACGATCGTCAGCCACACACACAGATGACCCTGCTGGCTGCAATGGATACAGCATGTGAGGACATCACAGTAGACGCCTGCAGAGGATGGATGGCGTTCCAAAAGATTCTTTCCACGTTGCATTGGAAGAGAAAATATCCGGTGTGATGTGGATGAGAATATGTGGGTCGACAGACAGGAACGTCTGGATGTGTAGAGACAGCACAGCAGTGCTGCGGGCAAAGTTGTGCCTTAGGGGTGGTTTCCTGTGTTTCTTTCAAAATAAATGTTTTTTCCTTTGTGCCCCTTGGGTTGTCCAGTCTCTTCCAATCAATAACCCACATACAGTAATATGTAAATAGCACTGTTGAAATTGATATATGCCATAGAAGTGCAGCCTTGTGCATTTTCAATACAGTAGCTGTCATCCAAACTGTAGCCTAAGTTTACATCAGGTAATACTGTCAAAGTACACAGTTACATTGGCAACATGCCTAAACATTTTGACGACCTTGTTTGTGAACAATGACTTAATGACTTATCATTCTGATGACACTGACATGATCATTGGCATGAATATTTACTTTTGAGAGATGTACTAAGGATTTTTAGTGACTGACTAGCTTTAGAAACATATCTATTGTATATTGCAGTTTGTACAAATTGTTCTGAGAAATGCACTTATTATTTTGCACATATTAGGGATGATGTGAAAAATGCACCAAAGCGACTGAGAAACTGTAAAATGTTGTTACGTTACAGCCTTATTCTAAAATTGATAAAATATTCACCCCCCCACATCAATCTAAACACAATACCCCATACTGACAAAGTGAAAACAGATTTTTAGACATTTTTGCAAATGTATTCGTTTTTTACAATCACTTTGGCACTAATTTCGAAACCTTGATGTCATTTTTCAAAACTCTAGACACAAAACTCACAACCAATGATCAAAATGTACATTTTTCAAAACTCTAACACTTTTTCCAATTGCTTGGATACAATACACATAAAGCTAAGATCATTTGTTCATTGAACTAAAATCACCTGTTCAAAACGACACAATTTAACATCAAAGTATTACCATTTCAAAATGCAATTCACACATTACATCTGAGATGACTGTCTATTCATTATATTACAATGATCGAACTATCAATTGATACAACTGCTCAACATGATAAGTAACTGTTGCGTCACTCTAAATGCATAGTTTGTGGAAACTGACGAACAATAGTCCATGTTTAGATCATGAAAGTTTCAGGATAACGAGATCCATTGACACCAATTACTGTGGAACATGAACCAATTGGACTACATTATCTATGGATGTAATATTTCATCATCATTCGTTATCAGGCACTGTCTCTATGGTCCCATGTACCACTTTTCCAGACCATATTTTCAGATTTGACATTACTGTACACTCACCGGACATTTTATTAGGTACACCTATCTAGTACTGGGTAGGACCCCCTTTTGCATCCACAACAGACTGAATTATTCACGGTGTTGTACGTTAAGAGATACCCTTCTGCACACCACTGTGTTAATAACAGCTGTTATTTGAGCGTTTGTGGCCTTTCTGTTAGCTTGAATGGACATTCTCCTCTGACCTCTCTCATTAACAAGGTGTTTTTGCCCACAGAACTGCCTCTCACTGAATGTGTTTTGTTTATCGCACCATTCTCTGTAAACTCTAGAGACTGTAGTACATAAAAATCCCAGGAATACAGTTGTTTCTGAGATGCTGGAACAACAACAATCAACAATGATACCACGGTCAAAGTTGCTTAGATTACTCATCTTGCCCGTTCTAATGTTAGGTCGAACAACAACTAAATAATATATACTATATATATTGAAATGCAGGCAGCCACATGTTTCGCTGTTTGAATGTAACCTTCCTTGATGAGCTAAATCAGGTATGTAGAGCTGATGGTGTGACCCGAATCATTTCCGGAATCATTTATGCCAGCGTGACAACAGGTTTAAATACGTTTTTTTTTAAGCATTGAGACAATTTAGACATGGATTGTGTATGTGTGTCATTCAGAGGGTGAATGGGCAAGACAAAATATTTAAGTGCCTTTGAACAGGGTATTGTAGTAAATATTTAAAAAAATATATATTTAACTAGGCAAGTCAGTTAAGAACAAATTCTTATTAACAATGGCGGCCTACACCGGCCAAACCCGGATGACGCTGGGCCAATTGTGCGCTGCCCTACGGGACTCCCAATCATGGCCAGTTGTGATGCAGCCTGGAATTGAATCAGGATGTCTGTAGTGATGCCTTGAGCACTGAGATGCAGTGCCTTAGACCACTGTGCCACTCGGGAGCCCTAGTAGGTGGTGCCAGGCAATCTCCGGTTTGAGTTTGTCAAGAACTTCAATGCTGCTGGGTTTTTCACCCTTAACAGTTTCCTGTGTGTATCAAGAATGGTTCACCACCCAAAGGACATCCAGCCAACTTGACACAACTGTGGGAAGCATTGGCGTCAACATGGGCCAGCATACCTTGTTGACTTTCGACACCTTGTAGAGTCAATGCCCCGACGAATTCAGGCTGTTCTGAGGGAAAAGGGGGATTCAACTATATATTAGGAAGGTGTTCCTAACGTTTGGTATAGAGGGACATTGAACGGGGGATACCTAGTCAGTTGTACAACTGAATGCATTCACCTGAAATGCGTTTTCTGCATTTAGCCCAACCCCTCTGAATCAGAGAGGTGCGGAGGGCTGCCTTACACACATACACTGAGAAGTGGATGTCGATTATGTGTACATGTATGTGGGTGTAAAAGTCTGGTTAATTGTCTGTGTTCACCTGCAGATTATTCTGGCCCAGGTCTGAGCCCACAAGCCTGGGAGAATCCAGCACTTTCCAAGTTGGGTAACTGTGCCAGAGTGCATCCAAGCACAAACAGCTATAGTACTGACCCACAAAAGGGTGTGTTGCACAAGAAAACATAGCTACATTACACAAGGCAGCAATACGACTACCTTATTAAAACTGAATGGAAGCTGTGTGTACGAACATATGACCTCATATCTATTTGCATTTACAGCATGCAACTGTACATCATAACGGGACAACGGAGTATGTGTGGGCTTGTCTTGCGTATAGGGTGTGTGTTTGTATGTGTGTATGAATGACAGGTAACGAATGGTGTGTGCCGGCAGGTTTTTCTGGTTCTGCTGTTGTGGGATTGAATGAGTGTGTGTAGTCAGGCTAGGGCTTGCCCTGTCTCCCTGCTCTTCCCGTTCCAGAGAGAGAGCCTGGGAACCAGAACAGGGATGGGTCTTTCTCTCTCTACCTTGCTGCTGCTGCCTGACACTGGGGCTTGGACCCTTTCCCATACCATCCAACCTTATTGGTTTATTATTTTCCTGTGTGGGCTTGTGTTGCATGGGGAGAGGGAGAGGGAGGGAGGAGAGTGTGGAGGTCAAGATAGATGGTTTCATAAACAATACCCTGAGAGACTCAAGGTATTGTGGAGGACTGGATTGCTGTGCGTACAGTGTTTAGTCTTTGATTCCAACAGTCATGCTGTAGGTTCTCATAAAAGGAAAGTACTCTTGTCCATGTTGATTTTGAAATGGAATAAAGGCAAAAATGAGTTGTTTGATCTGCCCTGGCTGGTTCAGTGGGTTTTTGGCTTCATGCGAGGTACAAAACGCTGGACTAACAGATACTAACCTCAGGAAACAAGAGACAGAACTGTAAGACAAAAGAAAAGGACATAAAAGAGAACATACGTAACAGGAGAAGACACATGACAGCTGCTTACATCACATCCTGTGGCCATACATTATCACACTATAGGCAGCGTTGTTTTGTTTACATGTTCCTACAAATAGTTTCAGGTGACAGGAAATTGCCATTATAGTCGTCAGGTGTCACACTTCCAGGCAAGATGAATGTAAACATGTCTGAACAATAAAAGTGTGATGACAGATGTCACATGGCCAGATGGACAGACAGAGGCGAGTCCTTGTCACAGCTCAGGATGGAATGCATAGGAACAGTGTTTTGGTGGGGAAGGGGCTGTGAGAGGCTTGTTTAGTAGCAGCCTGCCATGTGTAGCTTCTGTGTCCAGTAGTGGCCTGAGGCCTCTCTTTCTGCTTCCATCAGCTGTGGGTTTTGTTAGACACGGAGAGAAATAGAGAGTGGGCACTGTTGCAGCTCTGACCCTTGACCTTTGGCAGTCTCAAGAGGAGAGTACTTCTGTTGAGAAAACCGAGGACCCCGTACCCATCCCTCTCAAAGTCACATTCCGAGGGATGCTTTTCCCACCGTAGCTAAACTCCAAATACAACTCGATCTATTCTCTCCCTGGCGGATGTCAAGGGAAGTGGGCTGGTCACATGAGTGGTGGGGTCCTGCCCGGTACTCAGGGCACTGCTGACTGCTGACCTCCCTCTCAGGGCACAGCCCAGTCTTTCTACTGCAGCCCAGAGAACAAACTTGGCACAGGGGGAAAGGTCTAGGCTCTCTCATAATACAGCACACACAGCAACAAGTGACTCTGGCTCGCAGATTCCTCAGCACACATACAGTAGGGCTATTCTCACGGGCTATCCAACACAATCTGAGTCTCTTGTATGTTTTTGTCTTTCTCTGCCATCCCCCCTCTCTCTCTCTCTCTCTCTCTCTCTCTCTCTCTCTCTCTCTCTCTCTCTCTCTTTCTCTCTCACACACACACTCACTCACCCTGTCCACAACACACACCCTTCCACCAAAGTCCATACATGTTCCCTGGGTATTGTGCATCTGTTGTCAGAAGTGAGGGGATTGATGAGCAGGATGTGAACACCTCTTATTCAGAGAGAAACTCTGGTCCCACAGGGATTGGCTTTGCTTATTCCCAGCTATAGCTATTCTCTCCAGCAACTGAAATCAGCCTGCTGCCTGCCTGCCCTGTGTGCAGTACAGAGAGAGAGAAGCACAGCGAATGTATACCAGCCCTTATGTTGCTGCCCTGGGGAGAGACAGAGACATTCTAAGACTAGATGAGATAGAGAAGGACAGAGGGAAGAAAAGGAAACAGAAGAAGAAACGTGGAAAAGAGAAGAGGATAGGAAAAGATAACCAACTGAATGTTATGACATAATAGAGATGAATGGAGGACAAGGAATGCTGAGGCCGACAGAGAAGAGAAGAAAGTGATAGAAGAGAGAATAAACGAGAGGAGAGGGGGAAAGGAAAATGTGGTGACGAGAGGAGAAAAGCTGTTCCCGTTATGTTTCACTGTGTGAGTGTGTGTGTGTGTGTGTGTGTGTGTGTGTGTGTGTGTGTGTGTGTGTGTGTGTGTGTGTGTGTGTGTGTATGTGTGTGTGTGTCAGAGAGGGTGAGGGCTGAGAGCCAGATGACAGAGGCGTGTTTGTGTTCTGATTAGGCTGAGCCAAACGGAGGCGTTTCTCCAATGGAGATAACCAACAAAGACATCTCTCTCTCTCTTCACAGGGGACCAAATCTGCGTGCATCTTTTCATGGTCAATAGACGTAGGCATTCTTTTTGTTTTGTGGAAAATGTCTGGGTGACACATGATATACGTGTTATCTGGGGGTGGAGGGGTGCATGTTGCGATGTATGTGTGTTTGTCTTTGCATGTGTCTGTGTGCTTCTATTTACGTCAATGTCATGATTATATATTTATGAAATAACACTGTGAATGGTATTCCTCTTCATCCGGCCGCCAAAACGTGATTGCGCCCAAGCTGAATAAACAATGATGTGAGCTCTGAGGTCTGAGAGTGGCTCTGCTGGCATCACCAGAGCAGCACCCCCACCCTCTCCATGGGGATAGGATCAGATGCATTGCAGCACTGAGAGACAGGAAGCTGTGTGTGTGTCCCGTCCAGAGACTTATGGCAGATCCAGTGTATTGGAGGAGCTGGGACATGGCCAGCGTTGCCAGGCAATGACGGAGCTCAATGTTCGTACTGATATACAGACTTAGCCATGAGGTCTCTGTCTCTTATACAAGTCCAGTCTCTCTCTTTGTCTCTGTATCTGTCTGTCTATCTTTCTCTTTCCCCCCTCCTTCCCTCTCCACTCCCTCTATCACCTCCCTCACCCCTCCTGCCTCTCCTTCGCTCTCTCCCACCCCCCATCTCTCTCCAATGTACTTGAGTCATCCTGCCTGTGTCTGTGAGTGATGACATCATTGCGACTGGCTCATGCTGAGGTGGTGGTAAAATGGTCTTTAACGATGGCCTCGGACATACAGCAGACGCACCACACACTGGCAGGGGATTCACAATCTGCTAACTCAATTAAAGACAAACACTGAGTAATCCTGGGAAATTAGCAAAGAGGATAATCATCACTGGGGGCATCGTTTTGACTAAAATCAAACAAAAAACCAAAGCATCCCATCTAATCTGTATATTAGAAATATTATCTGTAAATTAGAAATATAATCTATAAAATATAAATATAAACACTTCCTATCTTGGAATTCTAGAAATGTAATTAAAGCATAGACTGAAAAAACTGTATTCAGGACATCCAGGAAGGATGGAGGAAGCCTGCAGATATCATAGATTTTTAGGGTGGCAGGTAGCCTAGTGTTTATAGTGTTGGACTAGTAACCGAAAGGTTGCAAGTTCAAATCCCCCAGTTGACAAGCTAAAAATCTGTCATTCTGCCCCTGAACAAGGCAGTTAACCCACTGTTCCTAGGCTGTCATTGAAAATAAGAATTTGTTCTTAACTGACTTGCCTAGTTAAATAAAGATAAAATAAATCAGTGAAAACTGAGTGAGGAGATGGAGAGTATGATGCTGTGTGGATTACTGTTAGACAGGGATAGGGTGGGTGTTAGGGTTGAATATTTTCAGTTATTTTACAAATGTTCCATCCCGAGAATAAATCATTTTTCTCCCGCGTAACCCGGTATTTCCCAGCAAAACCGGAAGTGTAATTCAAAAGCATTATAAAGCATATAAATAGGCCTGTGTCTGGATTTGATTAGAGCTTTGATCGAAAATTCAAGCCTGATGCTACCTGAGCCTGATGAGCCAGACATTAAATACATTTTATGAGCGCTACATGAACAACATGTAATGAGCCCAAGCACCCCAAAAAACCAAATGATTGTGTCATTATCCAATAACCTATATGATATAGGCTACTGCACCTTACGCACAACAGCAAATAATAAAAGCCCATAATACGCTATATGCTATATGCTCTCTTTGGTAAATACATTAAACTAACTCCAGTAGCTAATCTTTTTAAGTGTGAATTACTGTATTGTTGTATTACTGTATTACTGTATTGTATTATACTGTATTATATGGATTGGAATTGCGCACATCATTCAAACCATGATAAAGCAGGGAGAGAACATGCAATTCCAGTGCAGCACATCTGACCTATAAAGTTACAAGTACAGGCTAGTAAATTTGAATAGGACTAGAATTTAATTAATCAAATCTATGTTTATTAGTCACATGCTAGACTAACAGCCTAGCTAGACTAACAGTGAAACGTTTACTTGCGGGCCCTTCCTGACAATGCAGAGAGAAAAGAAGAGAAATAATTTTAAAAATTATAACATCCATCTGTGAATGTTAACCTCCTGAAAGGTCTTATTCACATCGTCTACGGAGAGCAAGATCACTCAGTCGTCCAGAACAGCAGGTGCTCTCATACATTGTACAGTGTTGCTTGCCTCGAGCAGAAAAGGAATTTAGCTCAGAAGGAATTTAGCTCAACTGGTAGGCTCGCGTCACTGCGCAGCTCACGGCTGGGAATCCCTTTTTAATCTGTGATAGTTTGCAAATCCTGCCACATCCGACCCACATCAGAGCTGACGTAGTAAGATTCAATCTTAGTCCTGTATTGAAGTTTTGACTGTTTGATGGCTAGTTGGAGGTCATAGTAAGATTTCTTATAAGCATCCGGATTAGTGTCCTGCTCCTTGAAAGCGGCAGCTCTAGCCTTTAGCTCAGTGCAGATGTTGCCTGTAATCCCTGGCTTCTGTTTGGGATCTGTACGTATGGTCACTGTGGGGACGACATCGTCTATTCCCTTATTAATGAAGCCGATGACTGATGTGGTAAACTCATCAATGTTTTCGGATGAATGCTGGAGCATATTCCAGTCTGTGCTAGTGAAACAGTCCTGTGTCCTACCATCCGCTTCATCGAACCACTTCCGTATTGAGCGCGTCACTGGTACTTCCTGTTTGAGTTATTGCTTGTAAGCAGGATTCGGGAGGATAGAGTTATGGTCAGATTTGCCAAATGGAGGGAGAGTGTTGAATGCATCTCTGTGTGTGGAGTAAAGGTGGTCTAGACTTTTTTTTGCCTGTAGTTGCACAGGTGAAATTTGGGTAAAATTGAGGTAAGGTGGACTTCAGTTTCCCTGCATTAAAATCACTGGCCACTAGGAGAGACACCTCTGGATGTGCATTTTCTTGTTTGCTTATGGCCCTATACAGCTCGCTGAGTGAGGTAAATAGTATGGTCTGCAGTCTATCATGAAGTATTCTACCTCAGGCGAGCAAACCTTGAGACTTCCTTAAAATGAAAGATTGCACACCAGCTAACATAGAGACACACACCTTCCCCCTTAACACCCGAAGCTGAAGGGGTGGGAGTAGAGAACGTCTAAAGAACTTTAGGAAATGATTAAGGAGAAGGGTGAAACTTGGCAGGTGAAATGGGTGTGTTTTTGGCTCTCAGTCAGAGAGAGTAAGGCAGGTAGTATGCGTGTGTGTGTACCTGTTTGATTATCTACACCTGTCTCCGCTTGTTGGCGCTCTGCTTTTCACAGATATCTGAGTTTCGGTGTCTAGCAGCAAAAACCAGTAACACGGGGAGTGCTTCAGTTCAGAGTAGGGGGAGGATGCAATTTAGCCCCAGTGTGTCTTTAAGAAAAACAAGTGGATCATGTGTTACCAGTAGGGCGGCACCAACAGGTCGGGTTACCCCCTCCCAGTCTGGTACAATAAGAAATCTGCCTCTATCTCTATGAGCAGAGTGATAATTGTAGAACAGACTGGGCCCTCTAATCACAATCACACATTTCACAGTGACTGGTAGTGGACATGGGGTTTTGGAGAAAGGGAAGGAGCGGAACAGAGCGATATGGTGGTTGGCTCAGTTTGTCCTCCGTCTGGAAATTCCTACTAAATTGTTTATGTTCCTCGTGAGGTTAGAGAGGGGCAGAGCGGACAACAACAACCATGTCATAATGACAATACCTTTTCTGTCTCTGTTAAACAACTTTTGTTTGTCGTCACATGTTGAACAGGCTGACCATAATGGGCCAGAATTCCTTTTGTGTTTCCTGGACCCGAATAATTTAATGATTCTGGCTCTGAACAGACCTCTTGCTCAACGGTTTAGGGAAGGAGGGATAACCTATTCGCCATGTCTCATTGAATGGGTGACCCTCAAGAGTTTGTATGAGATTAGAGCACAGTGGAGTGGTGTAGATGAACAGAACTGCCTGTACGTGCATGTGTGTTTTTGCATATCTTGCATTACTCATCTCATATGTATTATCTCTTATTATCTTATTATTATTATCACCATCTCTGCTCGCTGGTCACAATAGCTGCACCCACCCGTAGCACGCGATCCAGCACGTATATCTCACTTGTCACCCCAAAAGCCAATTCCTCCTTTGGCCGCCTCTCCTTCCAGTTCTCGGCTGCCAATGACTGGAACGAACTACAAAAATCTCTGAAACTGGAAACACTTATCTCCCTCATTAGCTTTAAGCACCAGCTGTCAGAGCAGCTCGCAGATCACTGCACCTGTACATAGCCCATCTATAAATAGCCCAAACAACTACCTCTTCCCCATACTGTATTTATTTATTTTGCTCCTTTGCACCCCAGTATTTCTACTTTGCACACACGTCTACTGTCAAATTTACCATTCCAGTGTTTTAATTGCTGGCCTCCTAGCCACAGCGCCCCTATTTAATGACCCCACTGGACTGAGGGGCAGCTCGGGACAGAGGGGCGGCGGCTCTGGACAGAGGGGCGGCGGCTCGGGACAGAGGGGCGGCGGCTCGGGACAGAGGGGCGGCGGCTCGGGACAGAGGGGCGGGGGCTCGGGACAGAGGGGCGGGGGCTCTGGCGCCTCTGGGCTGAGGGGCTCTGGCGCCTCTGGGCTGAGGGGCTCTGGCTCCTCTGGGCTGAGGGGCTCCGGCAGCAGCGCCGGACAGGCGGGAGACTCCGGCAGCAGCGCTGGACAGGCGGGAGACTCCGGAAGCAGCGCCGGACAGGCGGGAGACTCCGGCAGCAGCGCCGGACAGGCGGGAAGCTCAGATGGCGCTGGGCAGACGGGAAGCTCTGGTAGCGCCGAACAGGCGGGAGACTCCGGCTGCGCTGGAGAGGAGGAAAGCTCTGGCAGCGCTGAAGAGGTGGGAGCCTCTGTAAGGATGAGCCGGATAGACAGCCTGGTGCGGGGGGCTGCCACCGGAGGGCTGGTGCGTGGAGGTAGTGACGGATAGACCGGACCGTGCAGGCGCACTGGAGCTCTTGAGCACCGAGCCTGCCCAACCTTACCCGGTTGAATGGTCCCGGTCGCCCTGCCAGTGCGGCGAGGTGGAATAGCCCGCACTGGGCTATGCAGGCGAACCGGGGACACCGTGCGCAAGGCTGGTGCCATGTAAGCCGGCCCAAGGAGACGCACTGGAGAGCAGATGCGTAGAGCCGGCTTCATGGCACTTGGCTCGATGCCCACTCTAGCCCGGCCGATACGCGGAGCTGGAATGTACCGCACCGGGCTATGCACCCGCACTGGGGACACCGTGCGCTTCACAGCATAACACGGTGCCTGCCCGGTCTCTCCAGCCCCCCCCGGTAAGCACAGGAAGTTGGCGCAGGTCTCCTACCTGGCTTCACCACACTTCCTGTGAGCCCCCCCCAATAATTTTTTGGGGCTGACTCTCGGGCTTCCTTGCCAGCCGTGTTCCCTCATATCGCCGGCTCCTCTCTCCGGCTGCCTCTGCTCTCCTAGCTGCCTCCACCTGTTCCCATGGAAGGCAATCCTTTCCCACCAGGATCTCCTCCCATGTGTAGCAACCCTTGCCGTCCAATACATCGTCCCATGTCCATTCCTCTTTGCGCCGCTGTTGCCCGTTACCACGCCGCTTGGTCCTGTTGTGGTGGGTGATTCTGTAAGGGTTTTCCTTATGTGAAGTAGAGTCAGACCAAAATGTGGCGTGGCTATTGCGATCCATGTTTAATGAAACAAAGTAAACACGAATCAAATACAAAAAACGTACCACGAAAACTGAAACAGCCTAATACTGGTGCAAAGTAACACAGAGACAGTAACAAGGACAATCACCCACAAAACCCAACACCAAACAGGCTACCTAAATATGGTTCCCAATCAGAGACAATGACGAACACCTGCCTCTGATTGAGAACCATATCAGGCCAAACATAGAACTAGACAAACTAGACATGTAACATAGAATGCCCACTCAGCTCACACCCTGACCAACCAAAACATAGAAACATACAAAGCAAACTATGGTCAGGGTGTGACAGTACCCCCCCCCCTCCCAAGGTGCGGACTCCGGCCGCAAAACGTGAACCTATTGGGGAGGGTCTGGGTGGGCATCTGTCCGCGGTGGCGGCTCTGGTGCTGGACGTGGCCCCCACTTCACCGTAGTCTTAGTCCCCCACCTTGTCCGCTTCCGTGGCCTCCTAGCCACGGCGACCCTATTTAATGACCCCACTGGACTCAGGGGCAGCTCGGGACAGAGGGGCGGCGGCTCTGGACAGAGGGGCGGCGGCTCGGGACAGAGGGGCGGGGGCTCGGGACAGAGGGGCGGCGGCTCGGGACAGAGGGGGGCGGCGCGCTCTGGGACAGAGGGGGCGGGGGCTCGGGACAGAGGGGCTCCGGGGCTCGGACAGAGGGGCGGGGGCTCTGGCGCCTCTGGGCTGAGGGGCTCCGGCAGCAGCGCCGGACAGGCGGGAGACTCCGGCAGCAGCGCCGGACAGGCGGGAGACTCCGGCAGCAGCGCCGGACAGGCGGGAGACTCCGGCAGCAGCGCCGGACAGGCGGGAGACTCCGGCAGCAGCGCCGGGCAGGCGGGAAGCTCAGATGGCGCTGGGCAGACGGGAAGCTCTGGTAGCGCCGAACAGGCGGGAGACTCCGGCTGCGCTGGAGAGGAGGAAGGCTCTGGCAGCGCTGGAGAGGCGGGAGCCTCTGTAAGGATGAGCCGGAGAGACAGCCTGGTGCGGGGGGCTGCCACCGGAGGGCTGGTGCGTGGAGGTGGTGACGGATAGACCGGACCGTGCAGGCGCACTGGAGCTCTTGAGCACCGAGCCTGCCCAACCTTACCCGGTTGAATGGTCCCGGTCGCCCTGCCAGTGCGGCGAGGTGGAATAGCCCGCACTGGGCTATGCAGGCGAACCGGGGACACCGTGCGCAAGGCTGGTGCCATGTAAGCCGGCCCAAGGAGATGCACTGGAGAGCAGATGCGTAGAGCCGGCTTCATGGCACTTGGCTCGATGCCCACTCTAGCCCGGCCGATACGCCGAGCTGGAATGTACCGCACCGGGCTATTCACCCGCACTGGGGACACCGTGCGCTTCACAGCATAACACAGTGCCTGCCCGGTCTCTCCAGCCCCCCGGTAAGCACAGGAAGTTGGCGCAGGTCTCCTACCTGGCTTCACCACACTTCCTGTGAGCCACCCCCCAATACATTTTTGGGGCTGACTCTCGGGCTTCCTTGCCAGCCGTGTTCCCTCATATCGCCGGCTCCTCTCTCCGGCTGCCTCTGCTCTCCTAGCTGCCTCCACCTGTTCCCATGGAAGGCGATCCTTTCCCACCAGGATCTCCTCCCATGTGTAGCAACCCTTGCCGTCCAATACATCGTCCCATGTCCATTCCTCTTTGCGCCGCTGTTGCCCGTTACCACGCCGCTTGGTCCTGTTGTGGTGGGTGATTCTGTAAGGGTTTTCCTTATGTGAAGTAGAGTCAGACCAAAATGCGGCGTGGCTATTGCGATCCATGTTTAATGAAACAAAGTAAACACGAATCAAATACAAAAACAATAAACGTACCACAAAAACAATAAACGTACCACAAAAACCGAAACAGCCTAATACTGGTGCAAAGTAACACAGAGACAGTAACAAGGACAATCACCCACAAAACCCAACACCAAACAGGCTACCTAAATATGGTTCCCAATCAGAGACAATGACGAACACCTGCCTCTGATTGAGAACCATATCAGGCCAAACATAGAACTAGACAAACTAGACATGTAACATAGAATGCCCACTCAGCTCACACCCTGACCAACCAAAACATAGAAACATACAAAGCAAACTATGGTCAGGGTGTGACAATAGACTTATTTTTCTACTGTATTATTGATTGTATGTTTGTTTTACTCCATGTGTAACTCTGTGTTGTTATATGTGTCGAACTGCTTTGCTTTATCTTGGCCAATTGTAAATGAGAACTATTTCTCAACTTGCCGACCTGGTTAAATAATGGTGAAAAAATAAATAAAAAATAAATGTATATACTGTTTTCTATACTATTCTACTGTATCTTTGTCTGTTCCGCTCTGACATCGCTCGTCCATATGTATATAGTCTTATATATAGTGTAGTGGGTATATGTTGTGTAATTTGTTAGACATTACTGCACTGTCGGAGCTAGAAGCACCCGCAATGACATCTGCTAATCACGTGTATGTGACAAATAACATTTGATTTGATTTGACGTGTGTGTGTGTGTGTGTGTTTGTGTGTGATAGACAATGGGCCTCAGAGTGACTCTTTGTGTTTGTCCTCATGGTCCAGTGGCCTCTCCTGCCCTACCATGGCCAGAGGCAGCCTGAGAGAACTACAGGCCTCTCCTGCCCTACCATGGCCAGAGGCAGCCTGAGAGAACTACAGGCCTCTCCTGCCCTACCATGGCCAGAGGCAGCCGGAGAGAACTACAGGCCTCTCCTGCCCTACCATGGCCAGAGGCAGCCGGAGAGAACTACAGGGCTCTCCAGGGCTTTATGTTGACTGTTAGGATTCCTAGTTCCCATCTGTGCCAAGAATGGATTTTTCCCACATGTGTAATATCTTTACTGTTACAATTTTATAACATATCATGCTTGTGCTGAACTTGTGAGATGGTACTTGTGAAGGGAGAAAACTTGATCCCCTATCTATCAACCTGTTTTAATCATGGTAAATACATGATGTCATAAAGGAGAGGTGATCATAGCATCAGAACGGATTGATTCTAATTCTATGGAATATAACTTGTTTACAGTCTTCTGTGACTACCATGACAACTTGTGCAAAAAATCTATACAGTTACATATTGGGATATAATATTTTACCATATACGGTATCATATCATTTTGAAGTATCGCAATGTTATTTTTGCGCTAGTTGGCTGTACCAGCAACAAAACTACATTTTTCCTTCATAGGTATTTCTCCATCTTCTTTTTAAATAGGGAGCCAATTTGTTTTGAGCCCTTTTATTTCCATGACTGATCAAAACGTATTTTCTCATGACTCTGGCCCATGTTGACTCTAATGCTTCCCACAGTTGTGTCAAGTTGGCTGGATGTCCTTTGGGTGGTGGACCATTCTCGATACACACGGGAAACTGTTGAACATGAAAAACCCAGCAGCGTTACAGTTCTTGACACAAACCGGTGCCTGGCACCTATTACCATACTCCGTTCAAAGGGACTTAAATCTTTTGTCTTTCCCATTCACCCTCTGAATGGCACACATACACAATCCATGTCTCAATTGTCTCAAGGCTTAAAAATGATTCTTTAACCTGTCTCCTCCCCTTCATCTACACTGATTGAAGTGGATTTAACAAGTGACATCAATAAGGGATCATAGCTTTCTGGTCAGTCTATGTGTTACGCGGAGTGGAACAAGGGAACCCAAGAGTAGACTTAGACGAGAAGAAGTAACCAAGAAGTAACCAAGGTATTTATTGAAACACAGGGGGAGATGAAGTGCAGGTCAGGGGAAGCTCGGGCGGGTTTCTGGAAACCAGGTGCCGAGACTGAGGGGTTGAGACAGGGTAAGCAGGTCTGGAGGGGAATCCAAGGGAGTAGTAGTGTGGGGAATCCAGGACAGAGTAGCAGCACAACGAGATGTGGGACTGGAGACAGGGAACAGAGTCAGAGCGGGCAGAATGAGCAAAGATTACAATCTGGCAGCGTGGAAGTGGCAGGGCTGAGTATATGTAGAGGTCTTGATTATGGAACAGGTTGCAGCTGGTGGGGATCTGCTCTGACTACAGCACACCTGTCTCCACCCACACAATCACACACACACACACAGAGAGAGAGGGAGAGGGAGAGAGTACTGGGGGAGTGGTGGCAGGTCAAGGAGACACAGGATGAGCAGTAGAGGGCGTTGCAGGAGCAGATGTGACACTATGTCATGGTAAGAGTAGCTGTTCATAATGTTTTGTACACTCAGTGTATGGATATGTTAGGAATATCGAATCGCAATACATATAGAATCGGCACCTAAGTATCGTGATAATATCGTATCGCGAGGTTCCTGGCAATTCCCAGCTCTAATGACAACCTAATTCCGACAATCACATCAAACATTCTGAACTTAATAACTCATCTTTCTTAATAGAGAGTGGCTGATTTTGACATTTTCTGAGAATTTACTCTGTGTATTTGCGATGGCTTTGAAGTGTAGTACTGCAGGTGATCTTGTCTGGAGAAGGCTGGTTTGATGAGACTGAAGACAGAAAGCTGGAGAGAGAAGGTTCTGTGATGTTGGGTCTCTTACAAACATGATAATAATAGGCCTGCATTACGATAGGCAGCTAATTGTTAAATTACACTTACGCTCCTTGCGTCTTTCTTTTCCCCAACGCAGTTCAGCCAAAACCTTTCCATCCTTAACGCTACCTTGCAAGGTCACTGTCTCTGCGCTGATCGCCTGTGAGTGAGACAACACTAGCTAGCCAATGGGAGCGTAGTAGAACACCCCTCTGAATAATGGAGCGTGGTTTTGGCTTAACTGCGTTGGGGAAAAGAAAGACACTTCCTTACCACCCAACTAAATTTGTCACTACTGAAAACATAGTGAAAAAGTAGCACTGTTTTAAAATAAACAAAACAAATAATTTGATCAGTATCTTTCAACGTGATAATAGAACAACTCACACACACATATGCTCTATTGAAATAATAGTGTTAAAGAAATTACAAAAATCATTCATTGCCTTATTTTCAAACATAAAGTTTAGGAGTCAGGGTTTGGGACAGCCACCTCACAATAGAAATAGGTGTATAAACAATGACTTTGTACTACACAGAACAAAAATATAAACACAACATGTAAAGTGTTAGTCCCATGTTTCATGAGCTGAAATAAAAGATCCCAGAAATGTTCCATATGCACAAAAAGCTTATTTCTCTCAAATTTTGTGCACAAATTTGTTTAAATCCCTGTTAGTGAGCATTTGCTGGGGACAATAAAAGGCCACTCTAAAATGTTCAGTTTTGTCACACAACACAATGTGACAGATGTCTCAAGTTTTGAGGGAGTGTGAAATTGGCATACTGACTGCAGGAATGTCCATCAGACCTGTTGCCAGAAAATGTAATGTTAATTTCTCTACCATAAGCCGCCTCCAACATAATTTTAGAGAACTTGGCAGTACGTCCAAGCAGCCTCACAACAACAGACCACGTGTATGGTGTAGTGTGGGCGAGTGGTTTGCTGATGTCTACGTTGTGAACAGAGTGCCCTTTGGTGGCGGTGGGGTTATGGTATGGGCAGGCATATGGACAATGTACTCAATTACATTTTATCAATGGCAATTTGAACCCACAAAAATACCATGATGAGATCCTGAGGCCCATTGTAAGGCACTTTTTTAAAAGGTATCTGTGACAAACAGATGCATATCTGTATTTCCAGTCATGTGAAATCCATAGACCAGGGCCTAATGAATTAATTTCAATTGACTGATTTCCTTATATGAACTGTAACTCAGTGAAATCAATGAAATTGTTGCATGTTGCGTTTATATTTTTGTTCAGTATATATTAATTTAACAATATGTTTGCTATTGCATTGGATTGAATTAGAACATATCATGATGTCAATGAATGTCCTAAGTTTGGAGACAACTTTATTTTATATTGTTTTTTGTGGGTGGGACAGAATTTGCACCACTTTTGTCGAATCACCCAGGTAACAAAAAAATCTTTAAACAATTCACAATTAATAACATATCACAGATGTGTAGTTGAATCAAACATGGAAGTAGAAAGGTTGAAAGGAGTCCTGCATCTCTCTCTTTAGCCAGACAAACTAGTCAATTTTAGTCATGACTGTTTTACATTGATGACCTCAACCTCTGTGCCAAAAATATATTTGTTCCACCTTTCTAATAGCTTTGTTGTTAAGTTTAAATTATATAAAAATCTTTGCACATCAGTTGGCACCTAATGGATATGTCCTGTCATGCTTTCAGCTGAACTCACTATATTGATGATACTTGTCTACTGTGAATGGAGAAATTATCCCACATAGACATCTAAACCAATCATCAACTTGACCATATTAGTAGTGATTTCATAAAGGAGGGTTGTATATAATTTAAATTAATTATATTCTATTGATTCTATGGGGCAGAACTTGTTGGCAGTCTTTTGTGACATCATAATCCACTGTATGGCACTACCATGACAATATAATTCCAATTCTGAACCTCATAACTCATCTTTCCTTCTAGAGAGTGGTTGATTTTTACATTTTTGCTGAGTTTACTCCTTGCACTTGTGATGGCTTTGAAGTGTAGTACTGTTATTTTGTCGGTGACTCTTTACATGGTGGCGTTACACGCTGGACTCCCTGACAGACTCCCAGAAGGCGAGGTGTTTCGGGACAACCTGTTACCCCCAATGATCCCTAAGGAGTGGGCCGCCACCCCTCAACTCCAGACCGACACTTACACCATTCTGAATATCCTGTACAAACGACACTTGACAACTGAAGAAAACACGTCCACCACCAAGACCGGACAGACCTTGACGCTGTGCCTAGCTTTGAATTCCTGCGGACCCGTGTGGCTGACCTCCAGACTTTGGAGAATGCTGGAGTGAGTGAGATTGTATGGAGGAGGCCGGTTCGATTGATTAATGAGACTGAAGACCAACATTTGGAGACAGCGGGTTCTGTGATGTTGGGTCTCTCCTGTGTGTTGGGAGGACTGGGCCTGCTACTGAAGATCAGTTTGAAAGGCCTTCTACAGGTAAAGTGATGTGAAGGGACACTGGGGCTAGGAGGGGGTCTAAGAAAGGATTTGGGAAACACCACAATGTTATACTTGTATTTTACCTTAATATGATTCTGACTAATGGCCTAAACTCATCAAAGGTGAGTGTGCGAGGCGTGTGTGATTTATTTTAGAATGCATTGTTTAGAATTATAATGACCCAACTGAAGCTGGGCGGGTGTGTGGGTTGCCCGCTTTGATGCCTCGCTTAATGAGAACTTGTCTCTATTTTTGTATCGCTGGCGCTGTAGTCACACAAAACCATACTTAAAAAATGTTCAAACTAATTTGAATTGGAAGAGGTAGCTAAGGGTTGAGGCTTTACAATACTAAATTAAACCAATTCATCCACTTATGGAAACACAACATCGCTATCAACAAAGATGATTGGAGATATGGACTATCCTGCTAGCATTCAGTCACTGCTCTGCCTGTCCTTTCCACCCGCCTTGCTCTGCCTGTCCTTTCCACCCGCCTTGCTCTGCCTGTCCTTTCCACCCGCCTTGCTCTGCCTGTCCTTTCCACCCGCCTTGCTCTGCCTGTCCTTTCCACCCGCCTTGCTCTGCCTGTCCTTTCCACCCGCCTTGCTCTGCCTGTCCTTTCCACCCGCCTTGCTCTACCTGTCCTTTCCACCCGCCTTGCTCTGCCTGTCCTTTCCACCCGCCTTGCTCTGCCTGTCCTTTCCACCCGCCTTGCTCTGCCTGTCCTTTCCACATTTAACATTTACATTTAAGTCATTTAGCAGACACTCTTATCCAGAGCGACTTACAAATTGGTGCATTCACCTTATTTCCACCCGCCTTGCTCTGCCTGTCCTTTCCACCCGCCTTGCTCTGCCTGTCCTTTCCACCCGCCTTTCTCTGCCTGTCCTTTCCACCCGCCTTGCTCTGCCTGTCCTTTCTACCCGCCTTGCTCTGCCTGTCCTTTCCACCCGCCTTGCTCTGCCTGTCCTTTCCACCCGCCTTGCTCTGCCTGTCCTTTCTACCCGCCTTGCTCTGCCTGTCCTTTCCACCCGCCTTGCTCTGCCTGTCCTTTCTACTCGCCTTGCTCTGTCTGTCCTTTCTACCCGCCTTGCTCTGCCTGTCCTTTCTACCCGCCTTGCTCTGCCTGTCCTTTCTACCCGCCTTGCTCTGCCTGTCCTTTCTACCCGCCTTGCTCTGCCTGTCCTTTCTACCCGCCTTGCTCTGCCTGTCCTTTCTACCCGCCTTGCTCTGCCTGTCCTTTCCACCCGCCTTGCTCTGACTGTCCTTTCCACCCGCCTTGCTCTGACTGTCCTTTCCACCCGCCTTGCTCTGCCTGTCCTTTCCACCCGCCTTGCTCTGTCTGTCCTTTCCACCCGCCTTGCTCTGCCTGTCCTTTCCACCCGCCTTGCTCTGCCTGTCCTTTCCACCCGCCTTGCTCTGCCTGTCCTTTCCACCCGCCTTGCTCTGCCTGTCCTTTCCACCCGCCTTGCTCTGCCTGTCCTTTCCACCCGCCTTGCTCTGCCTGTCCTTTCCACCCGCCTTGCTCTGCCTGTCCTTTCCACCCGCCTTGCTCTGCCTGTCCTTTCTACCCGCCTTGCTCTGCCTGTCCTTTCCACCCGCCTTGCTCTGCCTGTCCTTTCACCCGCCTGCCTGCCTTCCTTTCTCTTTCCACCCGCCTTGCTCTGCCTGTCCTTTCCACCCGCCTTGCTCTGCCTGTCCTTTCCACCCGCCTTGCTCTGCCTGTCCTTTCCACCCGCCTTGCTCTGCCTGTCCTTTCTACCCGCCTTGCTCTGCCTGTCCTTTCCACCCGCCTTGCTCTGCCTGTCCTTTCCACCCGCCTTGCTCTGCCTGTCCTTTCCACCCGCCTTGCTCTGCCTGTCCTTTCCACCCGCCTTGCTCTGCCTGTCCTTTCCACCCGCCTTGCTCTGCCTGTCCTTTCCACCCGCCTTGCTCTGCCTGTCCTTTCCACCCCGCCTTGCTCTGCCTGTCCTTTCCACCCGCCTTGCTCTGCCTGTCCTTTCCACCCGCCTTGCTCTGCCTGTCCTTTCCACCCGCCTTGCTCTGCCTGTCCTTTCCACCCGCCTTGCTCTGCCTGTCCTTTCCACCCGCCTTGCTCTGTCTGTCCTTTCCACCCGCCTTGCTCTGCCTGTCCTTTCCACCCGCCTTGCTCTGCCTGTCCTTTCCACCCGCCTTGCTCTGCCTGTCCTTTCCACCCGCCTTGCTCTGCCTGTCCTTTCCACCCGCCTTGCTCTGCCTGTCCTTTCCACCCGCCTTGCTCCGTCTGTCCTTTCCACCCACCTTGCTCTGCCTGTCCTTTCTACCCGCCTTGCTCTGCCTGTCCTTTCTACCCACCTTGCTCTGCTTGCTCCACCGCCTGCTTCTGGTTTTTCCTTAAGAGCCATGTTTCTTTTTTCCCGCCTTGCTCTGATGTTGTCAGGACAAGATGAAGGAGCTTCAGACAGACTCCCTGCAACTATTCATTTACATTTACATTTAAGTCATTTAGCAGACGCCTTATCCAGAGCGACTTACTTTGGTGCATTCACCTTATGACCTCCAGTGGAACAGTAGTGCATCTAAATCTTTTCAGGGGAGGGGGTGAGAGGGATTACTTTATCCTATCCGTATTCCTTAAAGAGGTGGGGTTTTGCTCGGAAGGTGGTGATTGCCTGTCCTCCGTGAGGGAGTTTGTTCCACCATTGGGGGCCAGAGCAGGAACAGTTTTGACTGGGCTGAGCGGGAACTGTACTTCCTCAGTGGTAGGGAGGCCAGGCCAGAGGTGGATGAACGCAGTGCCCTTGTTTGGGTGTAGGGCCTGATCAGAGCCTGGAGGTACTGAGGTGCCGTTCCCCTCACAGCTCTGCACCATGGTCCTTTCTGGAAGCCCCGGGGTGACGTGAGAGAACTTGGGAAGGTTGAACACCAGACTCTGCCTGGATGAGTTGTAGGGGTTTTCCAGCCAACAGCGAGTTGCAGTAATCCAGACGGGAGATGACAAGTGCCTGATTAGGACCTGCGCTCTGCTTCCTGTGTGAGGCAGGGTCGTACTCTGCGGATGTTGTAGAGCATGAACCTACAGGAACGGGCCACCGCCTTGATGTTAGTTCCAGGGTGTTTCAGGATCACGCCAAGGTTCTTGCTCTGGGAGGAGGACACTGTCCTGATGGCGAGATCATGGACCGGGCAGTCCTTCCCGGGAGGAAGAGCAGCTGCTCTTGCCTGTCCTTTGCTTGCTCTGTCCTTTCACCCGCCTTGCTCTGCCTGTCACAAGAGGCTGCGTGGGGAATTTCATCTTGAGAGAGAGGGAGAAAGAGGTTTCCATCCACACGCCTATGTCTGCCAGACATGCAGAGATGCTCTGCCTGTCCTGGTCATCCGTCTGCATAGCAATGATAGGAGAGACCATGTGAGGTTTGACAGAGCCAAGTGACTGTATAGCGAGAATAGGAGAGGGCCTTCTGGGGGACACCAGTGGTGAGAGCCGTGGTGTGCGGATTCTCGCCACGCCACCTGGTCCAATCCACCCGCCTTGCTCTGCCTAGAAGGATCCTTTCCAGCGCCTCCGTGATACCGTCCAGTTGAATGACTAGTCTTGAAACCTGACTGATTTGGATCAAGAAGGTCATTCTGAGAGAGATAAGCGGAGAGCTGGCCCACCTTGCGCCAAGAGTTTTGGAGAGAAAAGAAAGAAGGGATACTGGTCTGTAGTTGTTGACCAGTGTAGGTTTTTTGTCCTTTCCACGAGCCAGCGGTCAGGGATGAGTTTGCGAGGTGAGGTAAGGGAGGGAGGTCTGAAATGGTCTGTCGGGCAGGTTTCCACCGCGATTTCATCTGGAGAGAGAGGGGAGAAAGAGGTGCTCTGCCTGTCCTTTCCACCCGCCTTCTTTTCAAAATGCCTGTCATCTTTCCAAAGACTTCCTAGGGTTAGAGGCCTTGCTCTGCCAGAGAGAGAAGAGGAAAATGTGTGAAAGGATGTCAGGTCCACCCTCCATTTGCTCGGCTGCCCGGAGCCCTGTTCTGTGAGTCCAATGAGTTCGAGCCACGGAGCGGGAGGGGAGGACCCGCCTGGAGGATAGGGGACATAGAGAGTCAAAGGATCAGAAAGGGAGGAGAGGAGGGTTGAGGAGGCAGAATCAGGAGATAGGTTGGAGAAGGTTTGAGCAGAGGGAAGAGATGATAGGATGTCCTTTCCACCATCCGAGTAGGGGCAGTGTGGGAAGTGTTGGATGCGAGAGGGAAAAGGATCAAGGTAGTGGCCTTGGAGGAGTTCCGAGGTTTCATCTAGTAAAGATGACGTATTTCCGCCTTGTGAGTAGGGGGAAGGTGAGAGGGTGAGGTCTGGAAAGAAGGAGGCAGAGAGGAATGTCCGTGGGGAGGTTGTCAGAACTGTGAGAGGTTTCCATCAAGGCCAAGCCTTGCTCTGAACCTGATAAATGATAAGGATGTTTTCCTGTGACAGCCGCGATAGACAGATGGGTAAGGGGAGAAAGAGAGAATGCCTGCTTGGGAGAGATGAGGATCCCTGCCTGTCCTTTCCACCCAGCCTTGCTCTGTGGTGATCCATGTTTCCGTCAGTGCCAAGAAGTCCGAGGACTGGAGGGAGACATAGGCCGGAGATGAACTCTGCCTGTCCTTTCCAGGCCCGACCTTGCTCTGCCTGTCCTTTCCACCCAGAGAGGAGAGCAGGGACAAGACAGACACGAGATTGAATTACACAAGAGAAGTAGCTCTGCCTGTCCTTTCCACCCGCCTTGCTCTGTGGACTACACGTCACGAGTGTTCACCCGCTGTAGCAAGAATCCTTTCCTGCTGAAGTTGGCTAGTTGCTGACACCACACTAATCTGTCCTTTCCTGTGCTGCTACCCGCCTTGATGCTGTCCTTTCCACCCACCTTGCTCTGCCTGTCCTTTCTACCCGCCTTGCTCTGCCTGTCCTTTCTACGATCAAACACCTGAAATGAAATGAAAAATGTGATACTGCTTGCTCCACCGCCTGCAAGTTCTGGTTTTTCACTTAAGAGCCATGTTTCTTTTTTTCCTCAGGCCATGGTTGCTTTGGAGCTTGATGTTGATCAGGACAAGATGAAGGGAGCTGGTCAGACAGACTCCTGTATTGATGCTGCAACTATTCCAGTGTTGACCTCCAAGAACAGTGGCTCTAACAACAAATCAAAGGCCGTTGTACTCTCCAAGAAATGGAAAGACACCACTGAACACCCTGCTGCAACTATTCCAGTGTTGACCTCCAAGAACAGTGGCTCTAACAAGAAGAGACACCACTGAACAGCTGCAACGAGTGTTGACTCTCCAAGAGGAGACACCACTGAACACCCTGCTGCATCTACTCCAGTGTTGACCTCCAAGAACAGTGGCTCTAACAAGAAGAGAGGCCGACTCTCCAAGAGGAGACACCACTGAACACCCTGCTGCATCTACTCCAGTGTTGACCTCCAAGAACAGTGGCTCTAACAAGAAGAGAGGCCGACTCTCCAAGAGGAGACACCACTGAACACCCTGCTGCATCTATTCCAGTGTTGACCTCCAAGAACAGTGGCTCTAACAAGAAGAGAGGCCGACTCTCCAAGAGGAGACACCACTGAACACCCTGCTGCATCTATTCCAGTGTTGACCTCCAAGAACAGTGGCTCTAACAAGAAGAGAGGCCGACTCTCCAAGAGGAGACACCACTGAACACCCTGCTGCATCTATTCCAGTGTTGACCTCCAAGAACAGTGGCATCTATTAACAAGAAGAGAGGCCGACTCTCCAAGAGGAGACACCACTGAACACCCTGCTGCATCTATTCCAGTGTTGACCTCCAAGAACAGTGGCTCTAACAAGAAGAGAGGCCGACTCTCCAAGAGGAGACACCACTGAACACCCTGCTGCAACTATTCCAGTGTTGACCTCCAAGAACAGTGGCTCTAACAAGAAGAGAGGCCGACTCTCCAAGAGGAGACACCACTGAACACCCTGCTGCATCTACTCCAGTGTTGACCTCCAAGAACAGAGGCTCTAACAAGAAGAGAGGCTCTAACAAGAAGAGAGGCTCTAACAAGAAGAGAGGCTCTAACAAGAAGAGAGGCTCTAACAAGAAGAGAGGCTGACTCTCCAAGAGGGGACACCACTGAACACCCTGCTGCAACTATTCCAGTGTTGACCTCCAAGAACAGTGGCTCTAACAAGAAGAGAGGCCGACTCTCCAAGAGGAGACACCACTGAACACCCTGCTGCAACTATTCCAGTGTTGACCTCCAAGAACAGTGGCTCTAACAAGAACAGTGGCTCTAACAAGAAGAGAGGCCGACTCTCCAAGAGGAGACACCACTGAACACCCTGCTGCAACTATTCCAGTGTTGACCTCCAAGAACAGTGGCTCTAACAAGAAGAGAGGCTCTAACAAGAAGAGAGGCTCTAACAAGAACAGTGGCTCTAACAAGAAGAGAGGCCGACTCTCCAAGAGGAGACACCACTGAACACCCTGCTGCAACTATTCCAGTGTTGACCTCCAAGAACAGTGGCTCTAACAAGAAGAGAGGCTCTAACAAGAAGAGAGGCTCTAACAAGAACAGTGGCTCTAACAAGAAGAGAGGCCGACTCTCCAAGAGGAGACACCACTGAACACCCTGCTGCAAATATGGGCCATTGTTTTTTTGGCACTTGAAAGATTTTGATAAAGATTTTGCTTATTACTATACTTGCTGTTTCCGTTTCATTATTTCGCTCAATTGATATTTTTTGTAGAAGTTTCAATAGTTTTCAAAATGATCTCATTCAGCTGGGCACAAAAACAAGACAAGAGGTTGCTTTACAGTGGAGCATTAAGGAGAGTGGACCCACATATTAAAGACAGTTGGTAGGTAACAAAAACTGACACTGTGTATCCGCCCAAAAGGACATTTACTTGTATAGTGCACATTTTCAAATAGACCTTGGTCAGGCATCATCTAAGTGATATTGAGAATGAGGATGCAGAGGAGGTAACCTACACAGCAGCTTGGCATTGTGGTTATCTGTCATCATGCCCTGAGTTCATAGTGAAGCACTCGACTAGACCTCAACTCCACTCACCCTCTCTCTCCCTCTTCCTTTAGTCTCGCTCACCTCTTTCTCCTTCTCTTTCGCTCCTTCTCTCTCAGGACATAGGGACGACCATGACGTATTGGTCCTGATGGAACAGAGAAGGGGCCTGAACTGAACCAGAATTGACCAGGCGACAACCAAGACTAAACACTTTAGGAATGTGTCTGACGATGAGAATGCCAAAGAAAATGTTTTAGCTACTCCCTGTGTGTGTGTGTGTGTGTGTGTGTTTGTATGCGTGTGTGCCTGTGTGTGCGTGTGCATGCGGGCTTGAGAGTTCGTTCATAAGTGAAGGTTATATAAGTCTACACATTTGGAGTGTGCATGTGGAGGCTGTGTGTTTGTGCATCAGTGTGAGTTGTGTGCATTTAGTGGCTTAGTAATTGCGACAGGGTCAAGACCAAGCCACATCATGTTGCCCCTGATTATATCGCAATTATGTTCTTGATTCTGAAACAAAAGTGCCCAACAATGGTTTGATAAGAATAATACCTTTTGTTTAATGAGACTTGCTGTAACTCCTGTGTTCATTCAATTAGTAAACAGGTCTTCTATTCAGCCTGGGGCACCCCATCCCTAATTTTCCTAAATCAGACACACCCCCGCCCCTCACTGCCCCCACCCCCACCCTGCAGCGTCCCACATCGGGGCCTCGGCAACATTCAGAACACAGGCTCCACCCCCTCCCCCCGGACTGACCCCCCACCCATTTGATTGTGATTGACAGCGTCTTTGTTCCATTGTGTGTAGCTGTCGCCTCTGATGAAGACACACACACACACACACACACACACACACACACACACACACACACACAGACCTATGTAGCTCCCCTTACTGCACAGTGCACAGAAAGACCTGGCTGCTACCTCTGTTGCAATACGTAGCTCTACACAGCCAGGATCCTCTGGGTACCAGCTCTACAGACAGGGACTCTACAGACAGGGACTCTACAGACAGGGACTCTACAGACAGGGACTCTACAGACAGACCTGGGCTCCCTCTCTGTAGGTTTCTCTGTCTCTCTCTCTTTCACTTTCTCTCACTCTTTCTCCCTCTCTTGGTTTCTGTGTGTGTCTCTCTCTCTCTCTCTCGCTCTCTCTCAGTGGACTGAGGATCCAGGGCTGAGGGTCCAAGGCTGAGGGTGTGGGGGAAGCAGCTGGTGAGGGAGGCTCTGGGGTGCAGTGGGGCCGTTTCTGAGGAGGAGGCCGTCATTAACAGGGCTCACCCCTCCTCAGGGATGGGAACCAGGTCATATTCTCTCACATGGCACAAAGCAGGGTGTGTGTGTGAGGGGGGGGGGGGGGGGAGCAGGCCATGACCTCTTTATATCCATCAACAGATCACCGGCTTGGTCCACACACACACTGCACACAGGCAGATGCAAAAGAACGCAGGCGCACACACACACGCACACACACACACGGATACTTAACAGCAGGACTAGACCTATTGGCTATGAGTGTAAGGAGACATTTCCATGGTCATTTGCAAACCAACTTTCTCTCACACACTATCATTCACTGGCTCTCCAGTCGAACCACACACAGAACAAGTTTCAACACCAGTGGTTGGAAACATCCACTCAGACCCTAGAAAAACATTATCCAGTCCCAACTCACAGAGATCAGTAACTTCAAAGAACAATAACCTTAATCAAGACTTACAACCCCCCGAAAACAAACCAATATCATATGGCTACAATGATCTCCATCCCTAGACAACAAGCAATACTCTCAACAGGTCTCCTGCTCATTGAGCTATGTGTGCTATCGTGTCTGCAGTGGAATCTCACCCCAGCTGAGGGTACAGCTAGAGAGAACACACAGTGATCTAGTGCCCCCAACTGGTTCACATAGAGTCCTGCAGGCACAATGGAAACCAGGCTCTCTGGAAACGCCACCAAAGACATTGAGCTAAATGCCTCATCATTACAGCGCCGTTAAGAAAAAGGCTGTCTCTTTCAGAGTAAACCAAGAAGTTTATTTCTAAATCAATTAATTACTTTCAAAAATAAGATATTAACAATCTATCAATTCATACACTTTTAAAAACCACACATTCAGCTTATAAAAAGATGCAGAAATAATATGATTAAACAGCAAAACAACAATACTACTATAAAGACATACATCAAATCAAATGTACAATGAAGGAATCTAGTAGATTCTTCGTAACTCAGAGCTAAATACTGCATTGTACTAAGAGTTTAGCAAGGCCTGAGTCTTAAGTTCATTGGGTGCTACGTTACGCTTTCACTGTGATTGCAATGCTGTTGTTTTTTGTTATTCTTTGTAACTGGTTATGTGTGCTTTGTTTTTCAGACAGACAGACAGAGACGGACAGACGGACGGACAGACAGACAGACTGACAGAGACGGACGGACGGACATACAGACAGACAGACAGACAGAGACGGACAGACAGACGGACAGACAGACGGACAGAGACAGACGGACAGACAGACAGACGGACAGACAGACAGACAGAGACGGACAGACGGACGGACGGACGGACAGACAGACGGACAGACAGACGGACAGATGGACAGACAGTGTCATTGCCCCAACAGTACCTCAAAAGACCAGGACGGAGGAGATGCCTGGCTGTGTTTGTGGGTAAGTTGTTTGTGTGTAATCATGTGTATGTATGAGGAGGGCCAGGAGTTTTTCCCGATCACATGATCTGACCAGAAAAAACTTCTAGCCCCATGTATGAGGTCACACTGTACTGTCTGTGTTTGTGCAATTGTGCGTGTTGCCTGGCCAAAGCTTCTCCTGGTTCTCTCACGGCCTCTCTCGCCGAGAACTACATGCCCCCTCCTTCCCCCAGGTGGTCCAGGTTTGGGTGTCAATGAGCTACACCACTGTATATTTCTCACAGGGTATGTCCAAAATGGCACCCTATCCCTATATAATGCACTACTTTTCACCCTGGTAATGCATAATATGGGGAATAGGGTTACATTTCATACCAAGACCGGTCTCTCTCAGTTCGGTGAGATGGTGCGTCGGCGCAGGCAGCTGCAGGTCAGGCACTTAAGGATGCTCATGGTGATGTGCATGAGGGGACCGAAGTTGAACAGCAGGTTGTAGAAGGTGTTGACCGACAGGCCTCCTGTCTCGTCGGCATACTTCATGGCCACGATGGGCGTGTACAGGCTGTTGGTCAGGTTCCTGAAGCGAGGGTTCCTTGACTCGATCACCTTCTTAGTACACTACATGGGAGAGAGAGAGAGAGAGAGAGAGAGAGAGAGAGAGAGAGAACATCTGAGTGTTTATAGCACACCTGAGTTTCTTTCAAATACTTTGTGTTTGTTGGTCTGGAGTCCCAGATTGTATTGGATTTGTACTTTTGGGACTATTCCATTGGTTCCATTACACTAGGCAAACTCAAAATCCCATGAACCAAAGAGTGACACAGGGAGCGGAGCGTGTTCACTAACCTTGGCGATGTCCTCTGGGGTCTGGCCCATGGCCTCAAAGATATCCTTGGAGGAGGGCAGGTAAACATCTTTAAAGTAGCGCACTGTGTCTGCATCAGCTCCTGGGTACTCCATCTTGGCCACGTCCTCCATCATCTTCGTCTCAAACTCAGTGTGCACCGGCCCTGGCTCAATCATAGACAAACTGACCGGAGGGAACAGAATAGATCTTTATTCATCTATTACACAGTAACGGCAATTCTTTATTTTTGCTGACACAGTAACCAGATATTGAGTCACTGGCTGTAATTGAATGCCCACTGTGAAAGATACCAAGAGATGTAATGACAGAAACCCAATAGGAGTACAAGACTGACTGAGAGGAACTCACTGGACGTTAAACTTGAGCAGTTGGACAGCCATACTCTCACAGAAGCCCTCCATGGCGAACTTGGAGGCAGTGTAGACATCGTTGAACACCACACCTACAGGCAGAGCAGACTCAGGGTCAGGAGGAATGGTAGTCAGAGAGCAGGACCGGAATCTACAGCTTTTACAGTTCGCCTGCTGGTCCAGATCTGTATGTGCGCTAGCCAACGCCTCAATCATTGGCATGCCAGTCTTACCCTGTAGACCCATAACACTGCTCATGACCACGATGTGTCCCGCCCGCCTCTTCTTCATGTCAGGCATGACCTCTTTAATCATCCTCACCACGCCAAAGAAGTTGGTCTCAAACACCCTCTTCATGTCCTCGATACTGATGCTTTCCACGGGTCCCAACAAGCCCACACCTGCATTGTTGACTGAGGGGAGACTCACAGATAGAGACAAGGGTTACAGACCTGTAGTTACACTACCGATACTATACCGATACTACGCTGTAGCCTTCTGTACAGACACCTATCGTTAAGGATTAGAGCTGAGGCTCTAAAGCTTTAGTCACAACTGATGTTTTGTCATTGTTTTATTTAACCGTTATTTAACTAGGCAAGTCAGTTAAGAACAAATTCTTATTTACAATGACGGCCTACCTGAAGGCAAAAAGCCTCCTGCGGGGTACGGGGGCTGGGATTAAACATTTAAATAAATTAAATACAAATATAGGACAAAACACACATCACGACAAGAGAGAAAACACAACACTACATAAGAGAGACCTAAGACAACAACATAGCAAGGCAGCAACATATGACAACACAGCATGGTAGCAACACAACGTGACAACAACATGGTAGAAACACATCATGGCAGCAGCACAACATGGTAGCAGCACAACATGGTAGCAGCACAAAACAGGGTACAAACATTATTGGGCACAGGCAACAGCACAAAGGGCAAGAAGGTAGAGACGACAATACATCACGCAAAGCAGCCACAACTGTCAGTAAGAGTGTCCATCATTGAGTCTTTTAATTAAAAGATTGAGATAAAACTGTCCAGTTTTAGTGTTTGTTGCAGCTCGTTCCTGTCGCTAGCTGCAGCGAACTGAAAAGACAAGCGGCCCAGGGATGTGTGTGCTTTAGGGACCTTTAACAGAATGTGACTGGCAGACTGGGTGTTGTATGTGGAGGATGAGGGCTGCAGTAGGTATCTAAGCTCCAATCTTTACAGAAATCGTCTCAATTTGTAGATCTAGATCAACAGGAACAGAGCAGATTTTCAATGTGTTTCTACTCCTACTAGGCACAACGATACACAGGTTCAAATTAGCTTCAATTTTAATGCACCTCTATGGGAGTACAGAATTGGGAAAATATTATTTAAAAATAGTTCCCAATATGCAATTGCGTTGAGTTTTGTCTCTAAAGTTACACAACGTTGTCCTCTAAATGACAGTGAAGGCAAAGCGTTTGCAACATTTGTCGTTTGCCCGGTACCGGTTCCCGAATCAATTAGTGCGGGTCATCTCAGGCCAGAGTAGCATTATGAAATCATCATAAAACACCCAAAAAATGCGTTAAAACGTGTCAAAATTGGTGTAGAGTCTTGCAAGCACTAGACCATCGTTTCCAATCAAAAGAAAATGATTTCAGAGCAGTATTTCCTGAGATATAACATTTTTATCACATTACCTCAAGAGGTGAAACTCAGGGCTAGGTAATAAAAAGAACACTAAAATATTAATACAATGGTGAAAAAGTGTTGGAATTGAAATTTTCTTTCGGCCTTGCTCATTTGAGAGGATGGCCTATTACAGTAAAAAAAATAATAATCAAAATTCCAATGGGAAATAAATTATTGAGAAAACGATTTTCGGTGAGAACTGGTGAGAACTGGTGAGAAACAAGGCGAAACGTTGTCATTGACGGGTATAAATTTGATATCGGCGCGTTCGGAATCCAATTAGGCTTGAGAAAATATTAAAACTTTTCGCCTACGACGAAAAATGAATTATACAATTTTAGGGGTTCTCGCCTCGAGAGGCGTTACCTTGGTAAATGGGGACCCCAAAATTTTCCATACAAAACTTATGGGCTCATATGAAAGAGGAGGTCAAATAAATGACATCTAGGGTCAAAGGTCAGTGATGTGTCCTATAAGGAGCATTGGTGGCAAATCTGATGTCCGAATGGTAAAGGACTTCTAGCCGCTCGAGAGCGCCCTTACCTGCTGATCTATAAATGATGTCTCCGCTCTGAATCAGGGTTAGTTTGGCAGCGGGGCTGAAAGAGATTACGATAGAGGAAACCAAGTCTAGATTTAACTTTAGCCTGCAGCTTTTTCTTTTCTTTTTTTTCCTTTTTTTTGTTTTTGTTGAATTTTACCCCCTTTTTTCTCTCCAATTTCGTGGGATCCAATTGTTTAGTAGCTATTATCTTGTCTCATCGCTACAACTCCCGTACGGGCTCGGTTGAAAGTCATGCGTCCTCCGATACACAACCCAACCAAGCTGCACTGCTTCTTAACACAGCGCGCATCCAACCCGGAAGCCAGCTGCACCAATGTGTCGGAGGAAACACTGTGCACCTGGCAACCTTGGTTAGCGTGCACTGCGCCCGGCAAGCCACAGGAGTCGCTGGTGCACGATGAGACAAGGATATCCCTACCGGCCAATCCCTCCCTAACCCGGACGACGTAGCCTGCAGCTTTGATATGTGCTGAGAGAAGGACAGTGTACCGTCTAGCCGTACTCCCAAGTACTTGTATGAGGTGAGAACCTCAAGCTCTAAACCCTCAGAGGTAGTAATCACACCTGTGGGGAGAGGGGCATTCTTCTTATCAAACCACATGACCTTTGTTTTGAAGGTGTTCAGAACAAGGTTAAGGGTAGAGAAAGTTTGTTGGACACTAAGAAAGCTTTGTTGTAGAGCATTTAACACAAAAGGGAGCAGGGAGGGGCCAGCTGAGTATGAGACTGTATCATCTGCATATAAATGAATGAGAGAGCTTCCTACTGCCTGAGCTATGTTGGTGATGTAAATTGAGAAGAGCGTGGGGCCTAGGATTGAGCCTTAGAGTACTCCCTTGGTGACAGGCAGTGGCTGAGACAGCAGATGTTCTGACTTTATACACTGCACTCTTTGTGAGAGGTAGTTAGAAAACCAGGCCAAAGACCCCTCAGAGACACCAATACTCCTGAGCCGGCCCACAAGAATGGAATGGTCTATTGTATCAAAATTAAATAAATAATGGTTCAATTTAAAAATAAAAGAAAAGCTTTGGCCAAGTCAATAAAAATAGCAGCACAGCATTGCTTAGAATCAAGGGCAATGGTGACATCATTGAGGACCTTTAAGGTTGCAGTGACACATCCATAACCTGAGTGGAAACCAGATTTCATACCAGAGAGAATACTATAGACATCAATTGACTTGTCTAGTTATATAAAGGTTTGAATTGTATGAACACTAGTTTTGTGTCTTGAAATACTTTTGGGAAGAATTTTTTTCTCTGTGGGCTCCCGAGTGGCACAGCGGTCTAAGGCACTGCATCTCAGTGCAAGAGGTGTCACTGTAGTCCCTGATTTGAATCCAGGCTGTATCACATCCGGCTGTGATTGGGAGTCCCATAGGGCGGTGCACAGTTGGCCCAGCATCGTCCGGGTTTGGCCGGGGTAGGCCGTCATTGTAAATAAGAATTTGTTCTTAACTGACTTGCCTAGTTAAATTAAAAAACTAAAAAACATGAACTCAACTCAACATGAACTCAACATGACCCATTGGTCAGACAGTTGCACCAATCACTGTCACCACTAGGTGTCAGCACATGAATGAAATAAATAGAGAGGTGTGACGTAACAGTCTGCTGGGCTGTTTTTGTTGTATTAAGGGTAGAGGGGGTAGTGTCGGGGAGTGGAGGGTCAGGAGTGAACCTATGAATAGAAACAGTTTTCCTGGAAAAGTCCAGCAGTTGAAACAGAGGTTATAGTTTTAAGGCGTACATATACACATAGGCCTAGACCCTTCTAATTGAACTCTGGACCTCGGAGCCAGTTCCACTGCATTTTTTCATTGTTCCTCCAGGGACTGATTTAGACCTGGGACACCAATTATTAAACAAGTAGAAAATAAAACCAACAGGCTTTGAACCTCATAGGGTAAGAGTTGAATATCCCTGGCCTAGACGAATGCAGGATGAACGCATGCCCTGGAACACACACATTCACAAACCCACACACACGAAAAAGGCGAGGCTATTTGTCCCAGGGCTAGAGATCAGGTCATTGCCACACAAAAGGCCAGGGCAGGAGGTTTAGCTCGTTAGTTCCAGCACTGTTAACTCACTGAGGATATCAATATGGCGGTCCTTGACACTGTTGATGCACTGCTTGACTGACTCATCACTGCACACGTCCAGAGGCAGCAGCATGAGGGTCTTTCCATACGCATCACCTGCTGCCTCCACCAGCTTATCCTTCTTCTTCAGGTCCCGCATGGTGGCAATGACTGAGAGAGAGAGAAAGAGAGAGAGAGGCAGAGAGAGAGAGAGAGGCAGAGAGAGAGACACTGTTGATGCACTGCTTGACTGACTCATCGCTGCACACATCCAGAGGAAGCAGCATGAGGGTCTTCCCATACTTGTGACCTGTTGCCACAAGAAAAGGGCAACCACTGAAGAACAAACACCATTGTAAATAAAACCCATATTATTTTAACTATTTGTACATCCTTACAACACTGTACATAGCCATAGTCTCTAATGCTTTAAAACTTGTGATTGTAATGTTTACTGTTCATTTTTGAGTTTATTTCACTTTTGTTTATTGTCTATTTCACTTGCATACACTACATGGCCAAAAGTGTGTGGATTCGGCTATTTCAGCCACACCCGTTGATGACAGGTGTTTAAAATCAAGCACGCCGCCATGCAATCTCCATAGACAAACATTGGCAGTAGAATGGCCTTACTGAAGAGCTCAGTGAATTTCAAAGTGATACCGTCATAGGATGCCACCTTTCCAACAAATCAGTTCGTCAAATTTCTGCCATGCTAGAGCTGCCCCAGTCAACTGTAAGAGCTGTTATTGTGAAGTGGAAACGTCTAGGAGCAAAAAAGTCTCAGCCACAAAATAATAGACCAAACAAGCTTGCAGAACAGGACAGACGAGTGCTGAAGCGCATAGCGAGTAAAAAATGACTGTCCTCAGTTGCACTCACGGCCGAGTTCCAAACTGACTCTGGAAGCAATGTCAGCACAATAATTGTTCATGGGGAGCTTCATGAAATGGGTTTCCATGACCAAGCAGCCGCAGACAAGCCTAAGATCACCATGCACAATGCCAAGCGTCAGCTGGAGAGGTGTAAAGCTCGCCGCCATTCGACTCTGGAAATGCGTTCTCTGGAGTGATGAATAAGTCTGCACCATCTGGCAGTCCAACGGACAAATCTGGGTTTGGCAAATGCTAAAAGAACGCTCCCTGCCTGAATGCATTGTGCAAACTGGAAAGTTTGGTGGAGGAGGAATAATGGTCTGGGCTGTTTTTCATGGTTCAGGCTAGGCCCCTTAGTTCCAGTGAAGGGAAATCTTAACGCTACACCATACAATGATATTCTAGATGATTTGTGCTTCCAACTTTGTGGCAACAGTTTGGAGAAGGCCCTTTCCTGCACAAAGCACAAAGCGAGGACCATACAGACTGTGAGCCAGGCCTCATCGCCCAACATCAGTGCCCGACCTCACTAATGCTCTTGTGGCTGAATGGAAGCAAGTCCCCGCAGCAATGTTCCAACATCTAGTGGAAAGCCTTCCCAGAAGAGTGGAGGATGTTATAGCAGGGACCAACTCCATATTAATGCCCATGATGTTGGAATGAGATGTTTGACGAGCAGGTGTCCACATACTTTTAGCCATGCAGTGTATGTTTCCCATGCCAATAAAGCCCTTTGAATTGAATTGAATTGAGAGAGGCAGAAAGAGAGAGAGAGAGACAAGAGAGAGAGAGGCAGGAAAAAGAGAGGCAGAGAGTGAGGCAGAGAGAGGTTCAGAGAGAGAGAGAGACATTTAGAGAGACACAGAGAGAGAGACAGAGAGAGAGAGAGAGACATTTCGAGAGATAGAGAGAGAGAGAGAGAGAGAGAGAGAGACAGAGACAGAGACAGAGAGAGAGATACATTTAGAGAGACAGAGAGAGAGAGAGAGAGAGAGAGAGAGAGAGAGAGAGAGAGAGAGAGAGACAGAGAGAGAGACAGAGAGAGAGAGACATTTAGGCAGAGAGTGAGCAGAGAGAGAGAGAGAGACAGAGAGAGACAGAGAGAGAGGGAGAGAGAGAGAGAGAGAGAGAGAGAGAGAGAGAGAGACATTTAGAGAGAGAGAGAGAGAGAGACATTTAGAGAGGGAGAGATAGACATTTAGAGAGACAGAGAGAGAGAGAGAGAGAGAGAGAGAGAGAGAGAGAGAGAGAGAGAGAGAGAGGGGCAGAGATATAGACATTTAGAGAGAGAGAGACATTTAGAGAGAGAGAGAGAGAGAGACATTTAGAGAGAGAGAGACAGAGAGAGAGAGAGAGAGAGAGACATTTAGAGAGAGAGAGAGAGAGAGAGAGAGAGAGTAATAGATCTGAGATATGTGAGACTACATGGAACAGACTGATGACTGACCCACTGACACATAGATAAGCATATATAGTAGACATGCACACAGGTTTATATGCAGACAGACAGACAGACAGACAGACAGACAGACAGACAGACAGACAGACAGACAGACAGACAGACAGACAGACAGACAGACAGACAGACAGACAGACAGACAGACAACAGTCATGCAGGTCAGTGGGTCTATTCCACGTCCATCCGCTTGTGTAACACCACTATTGATTCCCTTTGAACTCTGGACCTGGGAGAACTGAACCTACATAGAGTAACAAACAGTATCTACCATCTACAGTATGTACAGAAAGGTTTTCCACATGTTTGCATCTTGCGACTTGACATTCTCCATTCCAAGTTTACAGTGAGGTCAACCACGTCTGTGTTTATTGATGAGCTCTAACACGGAAATAGAGAGACAACAGTATTACACAATAGAGATCAATGGTGGAAATCAACAGCTCGAATCAGGCACTGATCTGAAGACCTGCTGTCCTTGACGAATGAAGACATCCTCTTATCTCATCTGGTTCTGTAACCTCTGACCCAAAACCCCCAATGACAATCCAGTATCTATGGAGTGAGTGGAAGAGAATGGAATAATGGTGTGTGACTAGAATAAGCACTGCTCATATCTGCTTTACTAGTGAGGGTGTGGAAGTGCTAGTGGAGAACTATGACAGACAGTGCCAGCTTCGACTGCATACTGTCTGTCGAAGGGCACGTGTTGTACACCTATGAGTAAGATCTTCATGATGAGAGAATTGGGTGTCTGTCAAGCAACAGAGAGATGTATGAGTTTCAACAGAACAACAGTTGCATTGTTCTTTCAGTTGTTGTTGGAATTATTCTTGGGCAACAGCTTAGTAAACATTCTTGAATGGAACCACACTGCCCTGAACTGGGATTGTTGAGGTTTCTCTGTAGTTGGCAAATGTCACTGCTACCAATTAATACTCAGAATAACAGCGCAATATTTAATCTGGATTTTCATGATCCTTCAGAGAGAACAGATCATGTTATTTTCTGCAATGTGGTCTCTCTCTTTCTTGGAAGCAGGTCACAGTTCAACGAGAATGATTCAACCCTGAGTACTGTTGAGGGAGCTGTTAATCGCTTCTGTTGCGCTCCTCTATTTCACGGCAATAAATCCCAAGACCCCACTACCCTCAAAGAAAGAACAATTCTACGTAACCCTAGACTGACATTAATGATGGGATGTCTGTAGCTGGAAAGTGGATGACAAACGTACAAGGTCCGCGACCTTCCCCGAGCTCCGCTGAGCCCCGATGAAGACTTCAAACAAGCCTTGCTAGTGAACCTTCGCTTGTACAGGTCTCAAACTTTGTCCCTCTTTCAACACTCGCTCCAGAGAGGGGACTATAGGCGCATTAGACACGGCACTAAACCGGTGCAGCGGTCTACAATTCAGTGCGATAAAGAGGGCTTTGTACGAGAGAAGTCACTTGAAAGAGAACTGGCAGTCTCTTTTATGATCCCCGCCTGGCAAGCGGCATCCTCGCGGAGCCGTACCCCGGAAATTTAGCTTTCAGATGATAATAGATGAATCAAGGGGGATAGAGAACCAGAGGGCTCACGATAGGAAATATATATATATTATAGGTATTATATATATATATTTACACTAGCAATAGGAGATTACACTAGCAACACTAGCAATAGGATATTTAGTCTAAAAGTAAAACACGTAGGCTACAATTTATGGGCGCAAAGGTCAAACCTGCGCGTAAAAGTTGTTTTGGATAGATAGACTAATGATGACCCTATTTGTACACAGAACATATTCCACAAGGGTTCAAACAAAGACCAGAGGGATTTTAGCAGCATGTCGGATCAAGCTTCTGAAGTTAAAGGCAGATAAACAATGTAAAGAAAGCGCATTTACCATGGTAACGCTTCTTTTCATCTTTGGCCAGCAGGACGGCGATTCGTAACCCGATGCCGGAGGAGCAACCGGTGATCAGAACTACTTTTTGTCCACTGCTCGCCATGGCTTGTCCGGTTAGGTCGTGCGTTTTAGTGGTCTTCGGCTCCGGATGGTTGTTGCAGAGCGAGCTCGAGCACTGGACTTTAAAAACTAAAGCGGATCATGCAAACACAGCGGCCATGTGAGCGGGTAATTTAGTCACATGTCCTATAAAATCCTTTACTAAAAAAGACGAGGCACCTCGCAAACTCGACTGCCAGCAGAATTTTTAATCTGATAAATGCTGCTTGCCCTGAATTGATTTTTTCTAAAGAACCTAAATGAATGCCTGTTTTACTGTGTGTGGCAGCCTAACATATGGGTAGAGGTTACATTGATAAGCATTTTTCATGCAATTTTGAACAACAGCCTCAATAAATATTTATTTCCCAGTAGTGCCTATGTTTAATATTGCTGTGTTTGGATGCATTCACATCTGTCAGACATAGGCCTACCTATTGCTGCAACCTGGTCTCAGAGTATTTCGTATTATTCTGTAAACTACATAAATCTGAGTTACTTCATTTAGTACATACTATGTTTTGTATGGTATTAATTTGTGGATGTCTATCATCCATTTCGTATGATAAGCTATGTTACAAATTACAATTCATATTATATGTTACAAATTGAATTCATACAATATGTTACGAATTAGAATAATGTACACTATTCTACGCATTTTCTAAATGTATGATATGTAACAAATTCCAATTTGTTGTGGCTAACGTTAGCTAGGTGTCAAGGTGGCTAAAGCTAATGTTATGTAACCATACCAAATTTAACATATCATACTAATTTGACCACCCGGATTGTCATTTACTATGTTATGTCTAGTCTATGAGACCTGGCTGATTTATGCCTAGTCATAAAACCCCGAAATGTAAGCCTACTTTTGGCTTATGTAAACAAATATTTTATAGAGTATTATTCTTACTAAAATAAATAAATATTAATGAAGAAACGTTTAAGATTGTAGAAACCTATATCAGAATTGTGTGCTGCTATTAGACCATTCAAATTAAATTTGACCACACAATGTTAAAATAATGAGAACCCTATAGATTAAAGTGTGAAAACAATTGAAGGTCAAGCGCAAAATTCAATATTGTGGCGTTTAGTCCTACGTCACGCCACTATATTCAAATTTCACACTGGCGTGGTTTCAGCTCTCCTTCAGTAACGTTGTGTAATCTAGATGCGTTTCCAGCGCTGGAGCTCTCCTGCCATCTCCTGGCAGAATGAACAATTACACAAATACAGAATGAATGGGTTTGGAACAGACAAGGCTTCTCCCGTGTAGTCCCAAATGCAGTTATTATTCCTATTCCTGTGTCGCATCCAATGCTGAAGAAAAGTCATTGATGGCAATTCTGTCATGCTGTTTTAAGGGCAGTATTTTAAGTCTATATAGGTAGAAGAAGCAGAATGTGTTTGTAGTCAGTGCAATAGTGGTCTGTCAGTTTGGAGTTATAGTTATGTGTTGCTTTGGCTTGGAGACAGCGAGACATTGCCTTGTTTGAACATGGGAATTCTGCTCAAGGTGGGCGTAGCAAGGTGTAAAGGTGCATATGATAAGATTGTAAAACCAGGCTGGTTTCCGTAGCGATGGTGATTGGGTCAGAGTACAAAGGTCACACCCATGTTAGGGCTTGTTGGACACTCAATATCTCAATATGTTATTGCCACAGCTGCATGGCCAGAGAGGTGAGCTGAAACCATCTCTCTTCCTGTCTCTTCCTGTCTCTCTCTCAGCATATCCATCCATCTCCTGTGCTTTGCATTTAACCTCAAACAAACCTGTGATGTACGGTATTCATGAACCCCCCTCCATCTTTACAGTCCACACAACGTAACATAGGCTACAGAGATCACTATTCTTACCGCAGGATAGGTATAGAGGACACACACACACACACACACACACACACACACACACACACACACACACACACACACAGCACATGACATACAAGACATGGGAGAAAATAGATGGCGGTAAAGCAGTGCAGAGAAACAGAATGAAAAAACCGTTGGTTGGGAAGAATTGTTCTACTACTGTCGACACAGAGCATTACGTAATGTAATCCCTACCCCCAAAAAAGCCAATGTCCCAACTTTTAATCTCTGAAAAATCGTGGGGGTAAACCAGAGAACAACTTTTATTAGATGTTGACTGATAATGGTTAAGGTAAAAATAGTTTTAAAGGGTTTATATGATAATAATGAACTGTTTACAAACTATCGATACACTCTTTATAATATCCACATGGTGCTCCCCATCTTCACAATGGATCAAAGAACAAACATTTCTAAGAATTGTACCGGTACTGTAGATCTACTTTTCAGACTCAAGATGAGAAAACACAAACCGTCAATGACACTTTACAGCCATCCTGTAACATTTGGGTGTGTGAATGTTTGATTTGTGTTTGTGTTGCTCCAGAGACTCTGTCCATAGTGGTGGGCTGAGGCTGGGGAGCCAGTTGAGGTGAGAAGGGAAGGGACGCAGGAGCAGGGGGGAGTTATTGACATGCATTTCCCCCTGCCTGGGGAGACTGTGGACAGGTGTGTGTGGAGGTAGACACATTAGAAGTGCTGAAGGGGAAGGAATGTTGTCAGCAGCCTTCTAACTATCACTCTGGTATTTGAAGACAGAGAGAGAGAGACAGAGAGAGAAAGACAGAGAGAGAGAGAGAGAGAGAGAAAGACAGAGAGAGAGACAGAGAGAGAAAGACAGAGAGAGAGACAGAGAGAGAAAGACAGAGAGAGAGACAGAGAGAGGGAGGGAGGGAGGTAGAAAGGGACAGAGAGAGAGGAGGAGAGGGAGACAGAGAGAGAGACAGAGAGAGGGAGGGAGGGAGGTAGAAAGGGACAGAGAGAGAGGAGGAGAGGGAGACAGAGAGACAGAGAGAGAAAGACAGAGAGAGGGAGAGAGGGAGGGAGGTAGAAAAGGACAGAGAGAGAGGAGGAGAGGGAGACAGAGAGAGAGACAGAGAGAGAGACAGAGAGAGAAAGACAGAGAGAAGACAGAGAGAGAGACAGAGAGAGAAAGACAGAGAGAGAGACAGAGAGAGGGAGAGAGGGAGGGAGGTAGAAAGGGACAGAGAGAGAGGAGGAGAGGGAGACAGAGAGAGAGAGAGAGAGAGAGAGAGGGAGGGAGGGAGGTAGAAAAGGACAGAGAGAGAGACAGAGAGAGGGAGGGAGGGAGGTAGAAAGGGACAGAGAGAGAGGAGGAGAGGGAATGGTGCAGGCTCGTACACGTTGTTTTCCCCTGCCACGAGTACTCCTCCCTCAGAACCATATATACATTTTCCTTTTTTATGGCTCTCCACTTTCTCCAACTACACCTCTTTCATCCTCAAAGTTGCCTCCATCTTTCAGTCCTCCTTTACCTTCCTACCACTTCTCCCCTGTAACTTTCTTCTCTTCCGATGAGATAAAACACCATAAGGAAACGTGTTGCCAAAAGATCGCTCCCCAATCGTCTCTCTGACCTCTGACCTTTTCTCTCTGACATCTCATTGTACCCCAGGTGGGCCCTGCGCCACATAAGTCCCTCATCCTCTTCATGGGAGTTCAGTCACAGTTCTGACAGGAGACTAGAGAGAGGCAACACATGTTCTCTCTTTCCATAAGAGGCTAATAGTCCATTTCCTGTTTGCTGAGTTGAAGGATACTTGAACGTATGCCTTTTGGATGGAACCATCAGTTCTATTTATCCCTCAGTTCAGATTTATCTCTGACTCACTGTCAATGCTGTTTCTACTCATTTCACTGAAAATGAGAGATGATTTGGTCTTTGAAGTAGAATCAATATATGATTGAGTTACTTTGAGTTTTTCTTGGTTATAATGATTTAGTTCAGGGAATAAATCCAAACATCAAGTTTCATTGTTTGACTGAATACTCACACTATTTTAGTGCACAAATTGTGATAATGCACGTGAGAAAAATACTTCTCCGTGTAACCTTAACTTTGCAATGAAACATAGCATTGCTGGTCCATGTCTAAATGTGTTAGTCCAGCCTGCTCTATCCCCCTTGCCTGTAGCAGTGGCCTGGCCACCAGACTGGCTGAGCTGAATGAATTTGGAGGGGACAAATGGGACTGGCTCTGAAAGCACAAACAGTGGCTGTGTGAAAGAGCCCAGTGGACTGGAATGTTTGCTACAGGTCAGGAGTGGTGCTTTCTGCTCTTTTGTGTGCAGTCTGCTGAGGAGGTGTGGAATGCAAACTTCCCAGAGGAGAACAGAGGAGGGGAAAAGTAAATGAAAGGAAAAAAGGGAAAGAGAGTGGTAGGGGGAGTGGGAGAGAGAACAAAAGCTTTAAGTAACAGAGTGGACCCAGAGAGTGAGAAGGGAGAGAGAGAGACAGGGATGAGACATTTGAGAGGGTTCTGAGGCTGACAGAACCAAAGAGAAAGAGAGAGAGAGGGACAGAGAGAGGAGGAGGAACAGAGAGAAAGATAGAGAGTAGGGACAGAGAGTGAGAGAGCGGAGAATGAGAGTGGTGGCGATTGTTTGAGCAGATTATTAATGAGACTTAATCCTTAATGTTAATTAGCTGAATCATCCCCCATCAGTAATTATTTTCATTAACACCCCCTACAAACCCCAATCTGACCTGGTGTTTTATATGAGCTATCAGAATGGGTTTAATAGTCCAGTAACTCTTCTCTTTCTCTCATTTCTCTCCTGCTCATGTGCACTCCTGTTGAACTAAGAAAAACGAACTAATTCTTATTTACAATGACAGCCTAAGAACAGTGGGTTACCTGCCTTGTTCAGAGGCAGAACAACAGATTTATACCTTGTCAGCTCAGGGATTCAATCTAGCAATCTTTCGGTTACTGGCCCAACGCTCTAACCACTAGGCTACCTGCCACTGTTTACCTTGGTTTCACAGTGACTTTATGCAGTTACTGCTAACATGACCCCCATTTTATCCAAAACACAATACAATAGAGACAGGATAATTGTCCACACGATTAAGCATATATTTAATGTAGCAAAAATTACATTAACTTATTTTCGACCTAATGGGCAGTTACTGCCTTTTTGCTTGGTAGGGCAGCCTAGCTCTATTACAATGGACCTAAAGTGAACTAGGAAAAAGTCACAATTAGTCACTCTCCTGTTGAGACAGTATGTGAGTCACTTCCTGACCTGATCTCATTTAGGGAGGCACAGAAGTCTTGTGTTTTTTCCCATGATATAAATGCAGTATCCAGTCACTGGTCCCACTAACCCCTGTGAACATTTAGTCCTTAGTAACACAGACCTCCATCCTCCACAGTGTGGTTTACGCAGTCATGAGTTCACTAGGCGGGGACTTTCTAATGACATGTTATATGGATGTGAACAGGATGGATGCAAAGGCTAAAACTGCCAACAGATCTGATCTATAGTCTCAGATGACAAGGGTTTTATAGAGTTTTATAGATTCTTGTTGGTAGGGAATTGGTCAGTGAAATATCCCCATTGACCACATGACCAAGAGTACACACTTTGACCAACTTCGAACATGACAGAACCACCCAGATGTGTGTCGGTGCCTAAGATGGAACGAGGCAATGATATATTATGATATAAGTGGTGGAACGTGATGAGTTCACTCACTGTGCCCCCGGCCAGCTACTTTAGATACGAGGTGCTTTGATTTATTTCAGCAGGTGTGGTGTGAAGATTGTGTAGCACTGTGATCATATATAAACCTCAGCTTCCACTGTGACATATGGAACTAAATGTAGAAGTATACCTACTTAATCTGGTCTGTATATCCAGCAGTCAGAGAGCTCTGTACCAAGATGGAGACATACAGTGCCTTCGGAAAGTATTTCAGACCTCTTGACTTTTTCCACATTTTGTTACGTTACAGCCTTATTCTAATCTACACACTATTCCCCACAATGACAAAGCAAAAACAGGTTTTTAGAAATGTTTGCAAATGTATGAACATGTAAAACTGAAATATTACATTGAAATAAGTATTCAGACACTTTACTCAGTACTTTGGTACTTTCACCTTTAGCAGAGTTTACAGCGTCAATTCTTCTTGGGCATGACACTTGCAAACTTGGCAGAGTTTCTCCCATTCTTCTCTGCAGATCCTCTCAAGCTCTGTCAGATTGGATGGGGAGTGTTGCTGCACAGCAACAGTTGAAGTCGGAAGTTTACATACACTTTAGCCAAATACATTTAAACTCAGTTTTTCACAATTCCTGACATTTAATAATAGTAAAAATTCCCTGTTATAGGTCAGTTAGGATCACCACTTAATTTTAAGAATGTGAAATGTCAGAATAACAGCAGAGAGAATGATTTAATTAAGCTTTTATTTCTTTCATCACATTACCAATGGGTCAGAAGTTTAATTACACTCAATTACTATTTGGTAGCATTGCCCTTAAATTGTTTAACTTGGGTCAAACGTTTCGGATAGCCTTCCACAAGCTTCCCACAATAAGTGAATTTTGTCCCATTCCTCCTGACAGAGCTGGTGTAACTGAGTCAGGTTTGTAGGCCTCCTTGCTCGCACACGCTTTTTCAGTTCTGCCCACAAATTTTCTATGGGATTGAGGTCAGGGCTTTGTGATGGTCACTCCAATACCTTGACTTTGTTGTCCTTAAGCCATTTTGCCACAACTTCAGAAGTATGCTTGGGGTCATTGTCCATTTGGAAGACCCATTTGCGACCAAGCTTTAACTTCCTTACTGCTGTCTTGAGATGTTGCTTCAATATATCTACCTAATTTCCCTGCCTCATGATGCCATCTGTTTTGTGAAGTGCACCAGTCCCTCCTGCAGCAAAGCACCCCCACAACATGATGCTGCCACCCCTGTGCTTCACGGTTGGGATGGTGTTCTTCGGCTTGCAAGCCTCCCCTTTTTCCTCCAAACATAACGATGGTCATTATGGCCAAACAGTTCTATTTTCGTTTCATCAGACCAGAGGATATTTCTCCAAAAAGTATGATCTTTGTCCCCACTGTCATGACTGTCCTGATCAGGTCAGGTTACAGGAGACCTCAGAACATTAAACATTAAATAAAGGGACTTTCGAACAATGGTTTCCGTCAGCCACAATGGTGGTCATGACAATAGATGGAATATGAAAATGTATGTCATTCTTGTTTTGTTATTAAAGGTTAATAGATGACGTTATTACGAAAACATTGTAACGTCAACAGTTTACCTAGTATATGTTTGATGTTTATACATTGTACGTTATATGGAAAATGTCAAAATCAAAGAGAATGTTTTGGTGAAGATGAAATGTGAAGTTAGTTGTCTAAAATTGGATTTGAATCAAATCTAGACCTTGCCTATAACTTGGTACGCCCAGAGAAGGGCCCTAAAAGCGGTTACGCCCACTTTTGACACGAGGGTATAAAACCTGTGAGTAAAGAATTTACAGAGGAGATGACGTGACCCAAGCTGCAGCCGAGGTCTAAAAAGTCAACGAACCCAAAACGCAACACAAGTTTGAAGACAAAGAAATCTTTTTCTACCCAAGCTACGGATGAGTAGCTGTGTCTAAGCGGGTGAATTCAAGCCGGACCCCCTTAGCATCCAGTCCCAGCGAATTGTGGTATCTAAACGGTTTCATTCCTATGCTGTGAGCTCTGAGCTGCAGAACTGTTTGTCCTCAGAAGACACCTTCCAGAGCAATGGTGAGGGAACAGACTCCTAAGCCAAAAGGACACTGACATCGTGAGGACGACCAGAAAGGTGCGCCGGAGAAGTGCGTCATCGAGCAGCCTGAACGGTCCACGTAGAGAATCCTCGGAGACCTTCCCCGCGTAATTACAACATTATATTCTGACCCATAAGAGCAGCAGTTTGGGGCAAGGCTAGAGTTAGAATAGCATAGCTGACACTCAAATGTATATTTCTCTTGTGTACTTTTTTTTTTTCTCTCTCTTTGAAATCCCCATTTTGGGTAACACGCGCCATAGTGTGTTGGCCTGTTATGCTAAGTTCTAATCAATAGCCTATAAAATGTTTTGTCAATGTGTATCTTTTATCATCATTTTTGCTTTCTAGTAAATAAATATTCGACTAAGATTGGTGTGGTACGAACTCATTGGTGAGACCCGGGTCCGTGCAGATTCACGGACTATACGATGTTCAGAACGAGGGTTAATTAGGGTTGGTTGTAAAATCGATAATCTGATATTCTTTGAGTTAATTTGGGAAATAGAAACTCAATAAAAACTAGTTTTCCCATGGTGCCCCAGGTTAATGAGTTAATAATTGCTTGATTCAGTTAATCACGCAATTAGAAAGATTTAATCATTCGATGAGCAACAGTCGTCACATTAACTAATACAACATCACGACATCACGTTTAGTTGCAAACCATAGTCTGGCCTTTTTATGGCGGTTTTGGAGCAGTGGCTTCTTCCTTGCTGAGTGGCATTTCAGGTTATGTCGATATAGGACTTGTTTTACTGTGGATATAGATACTTTTGTACCTGTTTCCTTCAGCATTTGATTTGATTTGATTTGGAAAAAAAGGTCCTTTGCTGTTGTTCTGGGATTGATTTGCAATTTTCGCACCAAAGCATGTTTATCTCTCGGAGACAGAAATTGTCTCCTTCCTGAGCGGTATGACGGCTGTGTGGTCCCATGGTGTTTATACATGCGTACTATTGTTTGTACAGATGAACGTGGTACCTTCAGGCGTTTGGAAATTTCTCCCAAGGATGAACCAGACTTGTGGAGGTCTACAATTGTTTTCTGAGGTCTTGGCTGATATCTTTTGATTTTCCCATGATGTCAAGCAAAGAGGCACTGAGTTTGAAGGTAGGCCTTGAAATACATCCACAGGTACACCTCCAATTGACTCAAATGATGTCAATTAGCCTATCAGAAGCTTCTAAAGCCATGACATCCTTTTCTAGAATTTTCCAAGCTGTTTTAAGGCACAGTCAACTTAGTGTATGTAAACTTCTGACCCACTGGAATTGTGATACAGTCAATTATAAGTGGTACAGTGATACGGTGAATCTGTCTGTAAACAATTGTTGGAAAAATTATGTCCTAATTGACTTGCCAAAACTACATTTTGTTTACAAGAAATTTGTGGAGTGGTTGAAAAATGAGTTTTAATGACTCCAACCTAAGTGTATGTAAACTTCCGACTCCAACTGTATTTTCAGGTCTCTCCAGAGATGTTTGATTGGGTTGTTGTCCTGTTGGAAGGTGAACATTTGCCCCAGTCTGAGGTACCGTGCGCCCTGGAGCAGGTTTTCATCAAGGATCTCTCTGTACCTTTCTCCGTTCACCTCGATCCTGACTCCCAGTCCATGCTGCTGAAAAACATTCCCACAGCATGATGCTGCCACCACCACGCTTCACTGTAGGGATGTTGCTCGGTTTCTTCCAGACGTGACGCTTGGCATTCAGGCCAAAGAGTTCAATCTTGGTTTCATCAGACAAGAGAATCTTGTTTCTCATGGTCTGAGAGTCTTTAAGTGCCATTTGGCAAACTCCAAGCAGGCTGTCATGTGCCTTTTACTGAGGAGTGACTTCCCCCTGGCCATTCTACCATAAAAGTCTGATTGGTGGAGTGCTGCTGAGATTGTTGTCCTTCTGGAAGGTTCTCCCATCTCCACATAGGAACTCTGGAGCTCTGTCAGAGTGACCATCGGGTTATTGGTTACCTCCCTGACCAAGGCCCTTCTCCCCCGATTGCTCAGTTTGGCCGGGCGGACAGTTCTAGGAAGACACTTGGTGGTTCCAAACTTCTTCCATTAAATAATGATGGAGGCCACTGTGTTCTTGGGGACCTTCAATGCTGCAGAAATATTTTGGTACCTTTCCCCAGATTTGTGTCTCGACCCTATCTCAGAGCTCTACGGACAATTCCTTCGACCTCATGGCTTGGTTTTTGCTCTGACATGCACTGTCAACTGTGGGACCTTATATACACAGGTGTGTGCCTTTCCAAATCATGTCCAATCAATTGAATATACCACAAGTGGACTCCAATCAAGTTGTAGAAACATCTCAAGGGCTCCCGAGTGGCGCAGCTGTCTAAGGCACTGCATCTCAGTGCTTGAGGTGTCACGACAGACACCCTAGTTTGATTCCAGGCTGTATCACAATCGGCTGTGATTGGGAGTCCCATAGGGCGGCGCACAATTGGCCCAGCATCATCGGGGTTTGGCCGGTGTAGGCACGTCATTGTAAACAAAAATTTGTTCTTAACTGACTTGCCATTTAAATTAAGGGTAACACCATTTTTTAAAGGATGATCAATGGATACAGGATGCACAGGAGCTCAATTTCAATCTTCATGCAAGGGTCTGAATACTTATGTAAGTAAGGTTTTATATTTTATACATTTGCAAAAAAATCTAAAAACCTGTTTTCGCTTTGTCATTATGGTGTATTGTGTGTAGATTGCTAAGGATTTGTTTTTTATAATCAATTTTAGAATAAGGCTGTAACTTAGCAAAATGTGGAAAAAGTCAAGGGATCTGAATACTTTAGTATTCAGTGTGTGTAGAGTGTAGAAGAGTGTAGAAGCAACATTGAGTGTTTGGTAGTGGGGTGGTTCACATATATAGTAATAGATCGCTGTGTGTGTGGGGGCCTTGACATATGTAGGATGGTGTGTGTGGACATGTGTGTGAGGGGCTTGACATATGTAGGATGGTGTGTGTGGACATGTGTGTGAGGGGCTTGACATATGTAGGACGGTGTGTGTATATGTGTGTGGGCAGTTACCTTCATACATCCATCAGGCCAAGGGTACCAGAGTCTGACAGATGAACCTACATTTTCTCTCCAGAGCCAAACAATCTGATCTCACTCCGAACCTTTCTTTGTTTCTCAAATACCTTTCGCTCAGTTAGTTATGAACGTCAGTTTTCTCTCTGTTCTGTACTGACTAAAAGCATTTTTAGAACTGTATGTTTTGGGGAATTTGATATTTGAGGTTGGACCACATATTAGCTTTGGTCTCATCCGTCTCATGTATTGTCTACAGATGTTAGTAATGCTCTCCTCATGGGGGGAAGGTTCTCTTAGCTGTTCCTGACATCTCCATGTATAACCCACTTTAAATGGACCATCATATAGCAACCAATTTTCAAATATCAACCAATCTGTCACACTTTCAACATTTTTCAAATATACAATAATAACCATCATCATGAACCACATAATCTTCGTCATCATCATTACTACACATCTTCCACATTACTGTACCTCTCAATGGGCCTTTAGTGTAAGCAGATGATAACAGGGTCTGGATCCCTTAGCTTTAGTGTATCATACTGTCGAAGTATCTAATGATGAAATGCAAACCGATGACATCATAGGTGTATCACTGGTGAGATAATATAAGTGTTATATAAGAAGACAAAATGTCAAATAAATCATTCAAAATGCATATTCCCTTTCAAATGTCAATAAATCAAGAGTCTGGCAAGCAGAGACTCAGTTGCATCCTAACTCTGAGATTTCACATGCATAATTCCTTCAACCGGATGGCTGTCCTGTCCTGGCATGTTCTGCTACTGAATGGAGAGAAAGGAAATGGAGGCTTAAAAGTTTAAAGTTTAAAAGCCCTTTCTAGGGTTTATACAGATGTAGGATCTTAATTTGATCTGGTTTGCTACAGCAGGAAAATAATCCTGCAGCAATAGGAAAAGTGAATTATTATGTAGATTATAATTAATGGACATTTCTGTAGGGTTTGATACATTTTTCATTAGGGCAAATCAAGTCTGAAATTTCAAAGTGGAAATGAATAACTTTAGAATACTTTTAAAAACTCAAATACACAACACGTTTGCATTTCCTCCTCTGCTGGAAAATTCTCAGCAACAAAAGAGTGATCAAATTAAGATCCTACATCTGTAGTTCCAAACTCTCAAAAAAACTCAGACTTGACGATGAATGTAAAGGTAAACTGTCACCACGTTGCTGTTATCTCTGCTATGGGATGATGACAGAATAAAGCTCTTCTCACATTCTCCTCTTCCACCTTCCACCGCCTCCATGATTAAATGACAAGATGTCTCCATCATCACTGACTTACAGGAGTGAGAGGGAGGGAGCAAGAGAGATGATTCATACCAATTAGCTTATATACCACTTAAGTACCGCTTTCATATTGTATCAACGAAAATCTTCCAAATGATATGAGTTACAGCAACAACAAAAAATCACAAAGTACAGTATATAGCTCCTGTTAGATTTACGATAGAGAAAAAGGCCAGGTAGATCCATTACCCATCTCTCTGTACGTGGGACAGATATTTTGTTTCTTTAATATTCAGTAAAGTCTGGGATAGATTCATCCCATGCCAGGCTTGATCTCTGGTGGTTCTTTTCTCTCCTCACCAAACAATAAATACTGTGTCAAAACACACATATATATACAGTATATATATAGGCTTTAATGTAGTGTCTTGGTGCTCCACTTGTTTAGTAAAGGCTGCCAGAGTGTTGAGAACAGAAAGGTTATGCTGTCACATTCTGGTGATTTGTTAACAGTTCAACCGGAAAAATGTATATCTGCAATAATTAAGGTTTGTTGTCGAACAATGTTCTTACGCCAGAGTTTGTGTTCTCTTTACAACAATTAAAAATGAAAATGTGAATTTTTATTATTAAATCATGATCCGCCTATTTTTGTAGCACTATTGAATGAATGAATGAATGACTGTTGTCACACCACTGGCCTACAGTAATAGGGTAGACGCTCCTCTTAATACATAATACATTTTCCCCACCATATACAGTATACAGTATGCGGCATGAACTATAACTTTAAGTATGTGTTATAGTCCCTTTGAGAGTTGGTATGTAGAAGTGTCTTCCCACTGGGCACAAAGTGGTTGAATCAACATTGTTTGAACGTAATTTGTCAAAGTATTTTGACGTGAAATTTACGTAGAAAATACATTGGATTTGAAAAAAATAGAAAGTAAACTGTTGTTTTGAGGCTGAAATTTCAACCACGGGATTATTTCATCATGTTAACAAATTGCAATACAGACCAACCTTGTAAAAAACATGTTGAATTTGTACCTTTAAAACAAAGTCACATCTTCAATGTTATATCCACAATAAAGAAATACATTGGCCTACTGGAGAACTGGGTTTCAACCAAGGTTTTGACCCAATCCCAGTTTAGCTACGACATTTGTCACTGACTATTACTAATGTGCTATCATGAGATCACCACTTAATAACTAAATAGATTAACTGCTGCTATCAAAGTAATTCCAAAGGGTAGTTTAACAGAGCAAATTAATGCAATAATGCTTTATCGCTCATATCATCAAGGATGCTATTTAGGCTTATGTATCATCTACAAAGTCATCAACTCCTATTATTTCAATTTAACTCAGAACTCAACTAAAATAGACAATATATTTGGCTTTCAAGCTCTGATTGATTTAAAATGTAACTATATTTAGTGATATTGAATTGTGTTTGGTTGTCAACACAACCAAATATCAACATTTGAAGGAGATGTATCTTCTGCTTAGATAGTTCCATCTGTGCCACTGACTTAGTCTGGCTTTAATTCCAGTTTGTCTACAAATAATAATTTATATGTTGGATTCCCGTCTCCATCTCAACCAAAAATCCAGGTTATAGAATAGGACTAAGTCAAATCAAACCTTTATTTAAATTGCATTTAAAATTGGATTTGATTTAGTCCTATTATTTTACTTAGATTTTTGGTTGAGATGGAGATGTGGAAAAAATGGGATTAAGCCAGTGGCTCTGATCAATCAAATTTCAATCAAATGTATTTATGAAGCCCTTCTTACATCAGCTGAAGTCACAAAGTGCTGTACAGAAACCCAGCCTAAAACCCCAAACAGCAAGCAATGCAGGTGTAGAAGCACGGTGGCTAGGAAAAACTCAGTAGAAAGGCCAGAACCTAGGAAGAAACCTAGAGAGGAACCAGGGTATGAGGGGTGGCCAGTCCTCTTCTGGCTGTGCCGGGTGGAGATTATAACAGAACATGGCCAAGATGTTCAAATGTTCATAGATGACCAGCAGGGTCAAATAATAATAATCACAGTGGTTGTAGAGGGTGCAACAGGTCAGCACCTCAGGAGTAAATGTCAGTTGGCTTTTCATAGCCGATCATTCAGAGTATCTCTACCACTCCTGCTGTCTCTAGAGAGTTGAACACAGCAGGTCTGGGACAGGTAGCATGTCCGGTGAACAGGTCAGGGTTCCATAGCCGCAGGCAGAACAGTTGAAACTGGAATGTACAGTAGACAGAAGGTCAAAGAAACGCTTATCCCTACGTATCCATTTCCTCCCATCTGTAAATCTATGTCATCCATGCTATTTTGGTGTTCAGAAATATAACTAGGTTGTTCATGAGTTCAAGAGGGGTTCAAGGGATTTGAAGAGAAGTCTTCTTCAATTGGACCTTATCTTCTTGCAAATACAATAAATAAAACACATGTACATTTTTGGTATTTTTGGAGATTTACACCAGTGCTTTGAATCACTAGTCATTCGTGAAGCTTTTCTCCCGCAGACTCCCGTAACAGAGATTTCCTTTCTAGATTCATATTGATTTCCCCATGAATACAGGAAGTATTTGATAGAAGTGTGGTTACAGTAAGTCACGCTGGGGGAACGAAGCCAACTATGTGTTGATTCCTTCCTCTTAATGGTCAATACCACAGTGGGCTGAGAAAGAAGGAGAGAAAGACAAAGAGAGGAACCATTCAACTACTTGGTGTTTATTGATGTGTGGTGTTGGACTTTAGAGAGGGACTGAGCTAGTCTGGACTCTAGTGGACTGAGGAGAGGTCAGGACTTGGTCTGATCTGTTTTGGTCTCTAGCAGTGCAGAGTGCAGTACAGTCCTAGGAGGACTGTTGGTACACAGCGCATGGCTCTGGAAGTATTTCTCACAGTGCTCAGGCTAACCACTACACTCTTAGTAACTATCTGCTAAAACCTGCCAGGAATGTGGTTCTGACTCAGGGGAGCTAAGCCTTGTGCTAGGGCATGGTGTGCAGGAGTTATCTGCATGTTTCTGGGCCTCGTTATTCCACCCTTCACTACCATGCCCCGTTCTGTAGTACATCTAGATATCACTCTCCCTCATGTGTTTTTGCCATTCTTCATGGCTTTACAATATATTATCACTGAAATGCACTGTCATGCCCTCATTGACTGGATACCCACTTTTTTTTATCCTTTTATAGGCAAGTCAGTTAAGAACAAATTCTTATTTACAATGACAGCCGCTGAACAGTGGGTTAACTGCCTTGTTCAGGGTCAGAACAACAGGTTTTTACCTTGGCAGTTTGGAGATTCAATCTAGCAACCTTTCGGTTACTGGCCCAACGCTCTAACCACTAGGCTACCTACCTATTGTCTGGCATGCAAACCTTATGGAGTGTTAACAAATGTTGCTAAAAGTTTACTTGTGTTTTATAAATGGAACAACAAGGATGCAACAGGTTGCTTGTTTTCACCAAGCTATTTCCTCTAAAGCGAGGCTGTAGTATTTGAAACAGTTTCATATTTAGCTAGGGTCCTAAATGAAAAGCAGCATTACTGAATAAAACGGGGGATTGTGAAATTGGATGGGATATCCCCCCTTTCACTCTCATTGTGGTTAGAGACTTGTCTTCTCTCGGCTCCCCTTGAGAGGCGGCTTTGAAGGGAAGCAGGGTTGTGCTCGGCTCATCCACATTCTGGTTTTAAATATGAAGAGCTGGAACTGTCTTCTTTACTCCTGGCCCCCATACAGAGGGCCTGTTGTGGCCTGGGCCTATGGTGCTGTCAATTCTGTTCATTCTCCAATTAGACAAGCTCTTCATAAGGCTTATTCTGAAGAGCAGCATGTCTAAGCCAAACCCTCCAGACATGGGTTTCTGGGCTTTTGGCATGACGCTTTGCACTGTATAAATGCTCACAACAGGGTCCCCATTGTTAGCATACCACGGTCTGTGAGGACAAAGCATATCGGGATATGCCTGTAAAAACATGTTCCTTTGAAAATGTTGGCAACATAAAAATAAGTATCTTCAATATTCCACGAAGAGTTGACAAGTTGTATATAAGACTGCTTTTTTCCTGCTTTGTGGAATCAGAATCTTTTCACAAATAGGGAGACCTTTTCTTTCAAGGTGACGAGACCAACATGATCAAACACATGGAGACCACAATTAGAGAACCATTCCATGATTAATCGTCAGACCTTAAATTGGGGTTGAGGAGTCGGCAGGGTATCTGGGTATGAACAAGTAGCACTGGGCCCAGACATTTCTGACAAGTCAGCCTCCATGGCCTCTCACCTCCTAGAGCTGGAGCATATAGGTGAGATGGCCCCCATGGCCCCCAGACGTAGCACAGTCAGGCTGCTGCTTGAAGGAGCGTTGGAGAGATTGCAACAATGCGGGAATGAGATTGCTGATGGGAGAGATGACCTCCCCTGTTCTAGAGTCTACCTGGGATCGTACTCCTTGAACTGGCCAGGGGTGTCGAGCTGTGACTCACTCCCACTCTGATTTATTTCTGTGAAGTTCAAAGCTTGGACGGATGCGTCCTCTGGCTGTGTTGTGTGAGCCAACGCTCTAACCTGCTTACAGAAACACTTTCTGGTGTATGAGGACGTTTATGGCAGTGCCTTTGGAAAGTATTCAGACCCCTTGACTTTTTCCACATTTCGTTACGTTACAGCCTTATTCTAAAATGTATTAAATAAATCAGCAATCTACAAACAATACCCCATAATGACAAACCCGAAAACAGGTTTTTACACATTTTTGCAAATGTGTTAAAAATAAAAATAAACAGAAATAATTTACTTACATAGGTATTGAGACCCTTTGCTATGAGACTTGAAATTGCATCCTGTTTAAATTAAGCATCATTGAGATGTTTCTACAACTTGATTGGAGTCCACCTGTGGTAAATTCAATTGATTGGACATGATTGGGAAAGGCACACACCTGTTTATATAAGGTCCCACAGTTGACAGTGAATGTCAGAGCAAAAACCAAGCCATGAGGTCGAAGGAATTGTCCATAGAGCTCTGAGACAGGATTGTGTCGAGACACAGATCTGGGGAAGTGTATCAAAACATTTCTGCAGCATTGTAGGTCCCCAAGAACAAAGTGGCCTCCATCATTCTTAAATGGAAGAGGTTTGATCAACCAAGACTCTTCCTAGTGCTGGCCGCCCAGCCAAACTGAGCAATTGGGGGAGAAGGGCCTTAGTCAGGGAAGTGACCAATAACCCTATGGTCACTCTGACAGAACTCTAGAGTTCCTCTGTGGAGATGGAAGAACCTTCCAGAAGGACAACCATCTCATGAGAATCATGAGAAACAAGATTATCTGGTTTGATGAAACCAAGATCGAACTCTTTGGCCTGAATGCCAAGCATCACGTCTGGAGGAAACCTGGCACCATCCCTACGGTGAAGCATGGTGGTGGCAGAATCATGCTGTGGGGATGTTTTTCAGCGGCAAGGACTTGGAGACTCGTCAGGATCGAGGGAAAGATGAACGGAGCAAAGTACAGAGAGATCCTTGATGAAAACCTGTTCCAGAGCGCTCAGGACCTCAGACTGGGGCGAAGGTTCACCTTCCAATAGGATAACGACCCTAAGCACACAACCAAGACAACACCTGAATGGCTTCGGGACAAGTCTCTGAATGTCCTTGAGTGGCCCAGCCAGAGCCCAGTTGTGAATCCAATTGAACATCTCTGAAGAGATAGCTGTTCAGCGACACTCCCCATTCAACTTGACAGAGCTTGAGTAGATCTGCAGAGAAGAATGGGAGAAACTCCCCAAATACAGGTGAGCCAAGCTTGCAGCGTCATACCCAAGAAGACTCCAGGGACTGCCGCCCAGGCAAACCGGTGACCCAGGGACCCCAGGGACTGCCACCCAGGCAAACCGGTGACCCAGGGACCCCAGGGACTGCCACCCAGGCAAACCGGTGACCCAGGGACCCGTATCATGATGTTTTTTAAATAATCAGGTGAATGATAATGGAGAAATCTACATTTAAAATGAATAGTACAGTGGAAGTTGGAAGTTTACATACACTTAGGTTGGGGTCATTAAAACTTGTTTTTCTACCACTCAACAACATTCTTGTCAACAAACTATAGTTTTGGCAAGTTGGTTAGGACATCTACTTTGTGCATGACTCAAGTACTTATTCAAATAATTGTTTACAGACAGATTATTTCACTTATAATTAACTGTATCACAATCCCAGTGGGTCAGAAGTTTACATACACTAAGTTGACTGTGCCTTTAAACAGCTTGGAAAATTCCAGAAAATTATGTTATGGCTTTAGAAGCTTCTGATAGGCTAAATGACATCATTTGAGTCAATTGATGGTGTACCTGTAAATGTATTTCAAGGCCTACCTTCAAACTCAGTGCCTCTTTGCTTGACATCATGGGAAAATTTTTAAAAATCAGCCAAGACCTCAGAAAACAATTGTAGACCTTCTCAAGTCTGGTTCATTTTTGGGGAAATTTCCAAATGCCTGAAGGTACTATGTTCATCTGTACAAACAATAGTATGCAAGTATAAACACCATGGGACCATGCAGCCGTCATACCACTCAGGAAGGAGATAACTTCTGTCTCCTAGAGATGAACGTACTTTGGTGCGAAAACTGCAAATTAATCCCAGAACAACAGCAAAGGACTTTGTGAAGATGCTGGAGGAAACAGGTACAAAAGTATCTATATCCACTGTAAAACAAGTTCTATTTCGACATAACCGGAAAGGACACTCAGCAAGGAAGAAGCAACTGCTCCAAAACTGCCATAAAAAAGCCAGACTACGGTTTGCAACTGCACATGGGAACAAAGATCGTACTTTTTGGAGAAATGTCCTCTGGTCTGATGAAACGAAAATAGAACTGTTCGGCCCTAATGACCATCGTTATGTTTGGAGGAAAAAGGGGAGGCTTGCAAGCCGAAGAACACCATCCCAACCATGAAGCATGGGGGTAACAGCATCATGTTGTAGGGGTGCTTTCTGCAGGAGGGAGTGGTGCACTTCACAAAACAGATGGCATCATGAGGCAGGAAAATCGGGTGGATATTTTGAATCAACATCTCAAAACATCAGTCAGGAAGTTAAAGCTTGGTCACAAAAGGGTCTTCCAAATGGACAATGACCCCAAGCATACTTCCAAAGTTGTGGCAAAATGGCTTAAGGACAACAAAGTCAAGGTATTGGAGTGACCATCACAAAGCCTTGCCTCAATCCCATAGAAAATTTGTGGGCAGAACTGAAAAAGCGTGTGCGAGCAAGGAGGCCTACAAACCTGACTCAGTTACACCAGTTCTGTCAGGAGGAATGGGACAAAATTCACTTATTGGGGGAAGCTTGTGGAAGGCTACCCGAAACGTTTGATGCAAGATAAACTATTTAAGGGCAATGCTATCAAATAGTAGTTGAGTGTATGTAAACTTCTGACCCACTGGGAATGTGATGAAATAAATAAAAGCTGAAATAAATAATTCTCTCTGCTATTATTATGACATTTCACATTCTTAAAATAAAGTGGTGATCCTAACTGACCTAAGACAGGGAATTTTTGCTAGGATTAAATGTTAGGAATTGTGAAAAACTTAGGTTAAAATTATTTGGCCAAGGTGTATGTAAAACTTCCCGACTTCAACTGTAGATAGCAGCTGTTTAGCTGGTTAAACAAAGGTTAGCTATGTGTTGGCAAAAATGAATGACCAAGTCAAGAAAGTTTATCAGCAGCCAGTGGTACTTGCCGCAACTGGTACTGGCGGGTGGTTTATAAAAATAAATAAATAAATTATTTTACCACTTTTAGAAAATATACCTACTGTATATTACCGCGGACACCCTGCAGTAACTCTGCGGACCCTTTGAATACCCTGCAGTAACAGACAGAAAGTTTTTAACATCTTGCAGCATGACAAGTAACACAGAACAGTAGTGGTGAAATGAAGTGCTGAGTCTGACTGGATCACTGATCATCAGTAATACAGGCGCGACATAGCAAATTACCAGCAGTAGCCTCATAAACGTGCGTCCGCCAGACCTTTGAAAGCATAATTTTTCATCCTTTCCCGTTAGAATCGCGACATACCGTCCTATATGGGGAAAGGAGGAGAAGGGGGGGAGCATGAGGAGGGAGGGGAGCGAGAAAGAGGGAGGATGAGAGGGAGAAATTGAATGAGGGACAGAGAGTGAAGAGAGGAGAGGATCCTCCAAAAAAACAAAGCAAGGGAAACTGCAGAGCGAATGTGCACTGTTCGAGCGCCGCACTGGTTTCTTTCCATTCACTACGCATGGCTGCGTAGCTCCTTTCTCATCTAGTTTTGTTTCATAAAGTTCTGTGGCGGAGGCAAGGGGGTCTCTGCTGTGAAAGATGGACCATTTAAAGAGGACGGCGGCGTGCAGGAGAATACAGCTATTTCTTATAATAATGTTCCACGCAACTACGGCACAAGCTGGTAAAGTATATGTTGGAATGCACCTGCTAATAAACAAAGTGATCGTTTCATTGTATGGATTGACAAGGGTAGTGGACCATTTTATTCATTTTCTTTGTTGATAATAGGCTACAAAATGTCATGTTCGGTTAACTTGCTACCCCATTTCTTTATAGAAAGTTCTGGACACTTCAACAGAAACCAAACAAAATTATATAAGGTGTGAATTTGGTCGCAACTTCGCACTCGTTAGTATTTTGTTAGCCGCATAATAATGTAATTGTAAAAGGCTCCGTCTGATCTCATTGGATATTTGACGATTCTGGATTGAATTTGTCCACTGGGTTGCTCCGGCTCGGGATTCATTTCGAAAGCAGTATTTAATGATTTGTTAAACCCCTTAAAATAATACAAATGGTAACTCTTCCCCTCGCTGTAATTTTGGCATTTTAAAGTATTTTTTTTAATGTAAAGCAAAAAATTTATAAATCAAGAAGTCTATGTTTTATAAATCAAGCATTATTCATAATGTATAGCCTATTCTGTGCGTCACTGCGCATTGGCGGTGTGTGATGGATGGTTACCTCAGTTTGTCAAATTCCTCTCATTGCAAGTTAATCATAATAATTTAGCATCGTTTTGTTTTTGCATATTAATGTGTCCTCTAACCCATGTCCATTCTTGTATGCTTCATCCATTTGGATGTTGGGCTCAGTTTTCTCTGTGAGTGAGGAGGGAAGCGATTACCCCTGGAACACTCGGTCATGTTTGCGTTTGCTCGTGACCGGTGTCGGTTTACTGTGAAACTGTTTAATGTTGGTTTTAGAAGGAGGTGAATGACAGAGCACTGACCGACCTGAGTAGATTAAAATTCTTGTCATGGAGCTGTTTTAAAAGGTGCTCACATAGGCTTCACGAAAAGGAGCTTGGTGTGACTATTCATCATAAAAAAAACTGTCTTCGAGCCATTTGCTAAACATGTATTAATTCATAACACATTTTGTTGTTTGTCACAGTGTTGTTCTCATGTAATTGGTATGGTATGATGGAGATGGAGCATTTCAGTTTCCTTATGAACCTTTATGCCTAACTTTATTCCTTTGATATTCTAGATCCAGCTCATTAATATAACAGATTTTAATAGGATTAGATAGTATGGAGGAAATAAGGTATTATCGAGAATTTGGGTTTTGGGTTTAGACCAGCTGCGAAATTAGTGTATGCACACCCTGATTGGAAGGAGCTGATTTCTGTTGCTTTTATTTCTGGAGCCATGACAACATGCCTCCATGTTCTACCTACATAACAAAGATATGGTGAGGCCTGTCTGTGTTTGTGGCCTGATCACAGGCTTATGGGCTCAGCTGCCACTGCAGGTATGAAGCCATTATACATTGCCTTCGGAAAGTATTCAGACCCCTAGACTTTTTCCACATTTTATTAAGTTACAGCCTGATTCTAATATTGGATTAAAAAAAAAAATCCACAACAATCTACACACAATACCCCATAATGACAAACCCGAAAACAGGTTTTTAGAAATGTTTGCTAATTTATTACAAATAAAAAACAGAAATACCTTATTTAAATAACTATTCAGACCCTTTGCTATAAGACTCGAAATTGAGCTCAGGTGCATCCTGTTTCCATTGATCATCCTTGAGATGTTTCTACAACTTGATTGGAGTCCACCTGTGGTAAATTAAATTGTATAGACATGATTTGAAAAGGCACACACTTGTGTATACAAGGTCCCACAGTTGACAGTGCATGTCAGGGTAAAAACCAAGCCATAAAGTTGAAGGAATTGTCCGTAGAGCTCAGCGACAGGGTTGTGTCAAGGCACAGATCTGGGGAAGGGTACCAAAACATTTCTGCAGCATTGAAGGTCCCCAAGAACACAGTGGCCTCCATCATTATTAAATGGAAGAAGTTTGGAACCACCAAGACTCTTCCTAGAGCTGGCCGCCCAGCCAAACTGAGCAATCGGAGGAGAAGGGCCTTGGTCAGAGAGGTAACCAAGAACCCGATGGTCACTCTAACAGAGTTCCTATGTGGAGATGGGAGAACCTTCCAGAAGGACAACCATCTCTGCAGCACTCCGCCAATCAGGGCTTTATGGTAGAGTGGCCAGACGGAAGCCACTCCTCAGTAAAAGGCACATGACAGCCCACTTAGAGTTTGCCAAAGGTTACCGAAAGACTCTCAGACCATGAGAAACAAGATTCTCTGGTCTGATGAAACCAAGATTGAAATCTTTGGCCTGAATGCCAAGCATTACATCTGGAAGAAATATGCTGGTGGCAGAATCATGCTGTGGGTATGTTTTTCAGCAGCTGGGACTGGGAGACTAGTCAGGATCGAGGGAAAGATGAACGGAGCAAAGTACAGAGAGATCCTTGATGAAAACCTGCTCCAGAGGGCTCAGCACCTGAGAATGGGGAGAAGGTTCAGCTTCCAACAGGACAATGGCCCTAAGCACACAGCCAAGACAACACAGAAGTGGCTTCGGGACAAGTGTCTGAATGTCCTTGAGTGGCCCAGCCAGAGCCCGGATTTAAACCCGATTGAACATCTCTGGAGAGACCTGAAAATAGCTGTGAAGCAACTCTCCCCGTCCAACCTTACAGAGCTTGAGAGGATCTGCAGAGAATAATGGGAGAAACTCCCCAAATACAGGTGTGCCAAGCTTGTAGTGTCATACCCAAGAAGACTCGAGACTGTAATCGCTGCCAAAGGTGCTTCAACAAAGTACTGAGTAAAGGGTCTGAATACCTATGTAAATTTAATATTTCAGTTTTTTATTTTTAACAAATTTGCCAACATTTCTAAAAACCTGTTTTTGCTTATGAGGTATTGTGTGTAGATTGATGAGGGGGGAAAAAACAATTTAATCAATTTTAGAATAAGGCTGTAACGTAACAAAATGTGGAAAAAGTCAAGGGATCTGAATACTTTCTGAAGGCACTGTATAATACTACCAATAAAAACTTCAGATGACAGTTTGAACTGAGAGTCTGAACTCAACTAGACGTCTGCCACACTTGGGCTATTAGACCTGCCATGAGCAGCAATAAAGCTACGCCCTTAGGTAGTGTTTTTTTTCAGTGTCTTAGACCCGCAGCATTTGACTGTCTCCTTGCAGGTGCTCCATTATAGAGGCTAGACTTTACCGCCAAATGCTTACTTATTTGAGACCCTGTTGTTTGTGTTGGTGTGGTTGGGTTGTCTGTAATGAGGGGTGATATTGTGAGTCAGAGAATAGTATGATGGCTTGAATGTGTTGGAACAGTGGGGAATTGTATGGTCTTGCTCTACTGTGCTGATATGACAGTACAGGATAAGTGATGGTGTTTGATAATGTGTGGACTGAGCCAGTGTGAGTGGGAGAATGTTTTCACATGTGCCTGGGAGAGCATCAAGACTGTGCTTTGTAGTCATGTTTGACGACAGGAAGAGAGACATTCTTGCACACGTCCACAGTTTGTGACTCCTCTGTTCCTCGGCTCCTTCACATTTTTTCAATCTCTCCTTTCTTTTCTCTTCTTTTTCTTTTGCTGTTGAAAGACACAGGAAAGAGGGGTTTGTTTAGATTTCATATGCTGCATCTCCTCCTCATCTACATTCTCCTCCCTCCCTGTGTCCCCCCCTGCCTCCCCCCACCTTCCCCATCCTGGCAGTATGACAGAGGGGAATTCACGCGTGCAGTCCCCTCTCTGAATCCCATTTGATTCTGCCGCCTTGCTGTTCCTGCACCAGACTCCCAGAGGAGAGGACAAGTCATGTTCCTCTTTGATCACGCTACAAATGAGCCTGGGAAAATAGAAACCAATGAAAAAAGAGGACCGTTTTAGAAAGAAACTAAAAAGAGGAGAGGAAAGTTTGATGCCTGTTAGTGCTATCAGCATCCGCTGTCACAGGAATCGTGTTCCTAATGGAAAGATGTGAAACATGAAAAGATGCTGAAGTGCTTGTTATTATCTCCACCTGAAACAAAGACATGTGTCCCCTGTTCTGTTGTTGTGGATCTTGGCTGGCATTTTGCCTTTTTTCTGCAAAACTGTTAGAAATAGGAATCCCCTGACATCCAATATGTGTAAATAATATCAAACATCTCTGTCAAAAATCTATGCAAAGCAATAAACATCTGGCTCCCAGAAACAGAACAAGAAGAAGCACTCCTCCCCCAGCCCAGCTACGGGTCTCTATGTTTCAGAGCTGTAGACGGCTCATTCCTCTCTTAGAAGAATGGGGATTGAGGCCCTTTCTGCACAAAGAGACCCATACGGAACAGTCCCCTTTCTCTGTGGTGTCCTCCAGCCTGTCATACAGGCCTTTATTCCAGGTCGAGCCTTATCAGAGCCATACATCATATCTTAACCTCCTAGGGAATCTTGACAGTTAGTTAGCTATCTGACCAGAACCATCTGCAGTCTTATCTTAACAATATACAAGTCAAATTATACGGATGGCCTGGCTGTTTTTACTTGGATACAACGTCCTCTTCATACGGCATAGTCAGTGTCCATTACTGTAAGCACTGACACCAGGTAGTAAACTTTAACAGGGTATAGTGCAACGTGAACCACAGTAAATCAGCTTTACAATAGCAAGAAATGCATCAAGTTATCGTCAACAACTGAGTGGAGTGAACAAAGAGAAACTGCCTGTACAACAGTGGAGGCTGCTGATTGGAGGACGGCTCATAATAAAGGTTGGAACGGAGTAAAAGGAATGGTATCAAACACATGGAAACAATGCATTTGATGTATTTGATACTTTCCACCTACTCCCCTGCAGCCATTACCACGAGCCCATCCTCCCCAATTAAGTTGCCACCAACCTCCTGTGCTGTACAAGTACACATGTGCAATGCATGTAGCATGTTTGTGAAGGGTGGGAGTGGCATGTTTTGGGTGCGGGAGCTCTGGTATTGCACACCATGCTAACTCAACGTTAAGATGTTTGAGAGAGTGGTATTGCACACCATGCTAACTCAATGTTAAGATGTTTGAGAGAGTGATTGATTGTAAGAATTGACTGGAATTTGTTGTATTTGTGTGTGTGTGTGTGGTGTGTGTGTGCGTGCGTGCAAGTGTCTCTCTCTGTGTGTGTGTGTGTGTGTGTGTGTGTCCGTGTGTGTGTATGTATGTCCGTGTGTGTGTGTATGTGTGTCTGTGTGTGTGTGTATGTGTGTCCGTGTGTGTGTATGTGTATATTTATGTCCGTGTGTGTGTGTATGTGTGTCCGTGTGTGTGTGCGGTGAGTGTATAGTGGACAGAGAGCCCCGGGGCAGGTGTTTCCTCTATGGGGCCAGCGGCAGTAGGCCAGTCTGGCCCTCATCTCATGCAGTGAGTAAATATCAGCAGAACAAACTGTGGAGCTAGAAGAATGTCAGGGTGACGTGCGAGGAAGGGAGATGTGGAACCAAACTCAAATCTGTCCAGACAACACACACTCTCCACTCACACACTCCTCCACGCACATACTGACCCTTAGCCTTGCCACTGAGATTAGCTACTGACCCACATTCACAACTCACAGAGTAATCACTGTTACAAATATGCAAAGAGGTGGCAATGTAGAGACAAAATCGACCTGAATGAGACTGTTATTATGAGTGAGCTTGTACTCTACAGAACAGAATGGACTGATAGCATATCAGTGAAAGAACCCACATGCTCAGATCCGTCAGGCTCACACATGTTCTGTCCGTGTTCCTGAGCTGTTGGAGCATGGAGGAGTGTGTGTGTGTGTTGGAGCATGTAGGAGAGAGGAGAGCTAGGATACAGCAGCATAGCAGCAGGCAGAGGATTCCACGTCGGTCTCCCACACAACCGACGGTTTGAATGGCTCCCAAGCTCCCCAGTGATAACTCAAAGCAGACCCAGTGCTAGCCCCTGTCCCACAGTTGTGTTGGAAGAATTCTTCGAACACAACACATTCCTCTGTCTCTCCATGTAAACCTTTTAACAAACCCCGTTCGCTTGATAGTGGACATATCGTATTCTCCGTTCCTCTAGCCTATCTCTCCTTCTCTGTTTGAAAGTGAGTGAAGAGTGGGTTTCCCAGACAGGCCGATGATAGACAGACAAACGGACAGACAAGGACGGAGCAGCAGATTGAGTAGTCGACACAGACTGAGAGGCAGAAAACAAACCACAATGTTTATTGAACTGATTTTATAGCGTGGGTTGTTTGCTATTATGTTTTTGTATTGTTACAAAGTGTGTTTTTGTGTGTACTGTGTGTGTATGTGTGTGAGTAGGACTATGTGTGTGAGTAGGCCTGTGTGTGTGAGTAGGACTATGTGTGTGAGTAGAACTACAGTATGTGTGTGAGTAGGACTATGTGTGTGAGTAGGACTATGTGTGTGAGAAGAACTATGTGTGTGAGTAGGCCTATGAGTGTGAGTAGGACTATGTGTGTGAGAAGGACTATGTGTGTGAGAAGGACTATGTGTGTGAGAAGGACTATGAGTGTGAGTAGGACTATGTGTGTGAGAAGGACTATGTGTGTGAGAAGGACTATGAGTGTGAGTAGGCCTATGAGTGTGAGTAGGACTATGAGTGTGAGTAGGCCTATGAGTGTGAGTAGGACTATGAGTGCTTATTCAAACTATATTTAGAATGTGGTTTAAAGTTGATGGATGTGTACATGAGTGTGTGTGGTGGTGTGGGAGCATGTTTCTGGCGTGCCCCTGTTCTTTTGTTCCTCCTCCCCTCGCCTCAGCACCTTTGCTGTCCACACCACAGTGACCCATGACCTATAGAGGTCAGAGGTTAGTTTTAGGGTCATTTGATTTTTAATTCTAGCCCCTCTTGGAGGTTCTGAGCGATGCTGTCTGTGCTGTTCTAGACATTTTCTCCTGACCCTCGTTTCCTCACTTTTACTGCCCATTAATCTGTTCTCACTTATTACCAATCACCGACTGTTATGGAGAAACATCACTGAGGACTTTTAATGCAACATGACATGTTAAAAGGATGAAGCAAAGGATTATGTAGGATTATGAAGGCCTGAGTCCATATACAAAGGCTTGACTTCCATATTGCCGATCTTTAAACATCTGGTAACATCTGCGTAATATGCAGATAAAGGCAGAGCGATCTGCATATCTCAAAACATCACACAGAACACCAAATCAAATCTGGATTTAATTTTTTTTTCTGTCAAATAGTTTGTGCAATTGAATCAGTTGGATAGACCCTGGCCCCTCTGTCTGGCACTCCAGGCAGGCACAATCAAACTCTCAAAGTAGTTGAAACAAACAAAAACTCTAATGCATATCGCAAACGATCCCACATTACACCCAGTGCAACTGGAACGGTTTCCTCAGCGCAGGGTGTGATGCTCTGGGAAATATTCTCAGACAAGTTTGTTAATGCACAGTAAAAAAAAAGTAAAAAAATAAAATAAAAATCACCTTTATTTAACCCGGTAGGCCAGTTGAGAACAAGTTCTCATTTACAATTGCGACCTGGCCAAGATAAAGCAAAGCAGTGCGACACAAACAACTACACAGAGTTACACATGGAATAAACAAACGTACAGTCAACAACACAATAGAAAGAAAGAAAACCACCCAGGGGTGAAAGTAAGCGGGTCCGGAACAGCGTCCCGGATAAATAAATATTGGGGGTACGCCGTACTGGTAGAACGTGAACCTACACAATAATTATCACAAAATGCCAAGAAAATATAGACCATTACACCATTATTTAACATGACCAAATGTCAGCCACATGGAAAATGAGAGAATTGACTTGAAACCCGGGGGTATAAGCTCCAAATTGTGTTGTGGAGGAGATGGGTGACCTATACCGCGATGCGCGTGGACAGCAGTGGACCCAATTCAGGCTACAAGTTCAGGCCTAATGACAATCTCAGTCATCTCAGATGCAATAAATCCAACTACTAACAGATTAGATTTGTTTAGAAAAATATGTTATTTATGTTTGTGTAGCATAATATTAATCAACAAATCAATGTACATGCAAAAACAGGTATTGAAACAAATTATTCTGAAAATCAACCAACAAATATGATAATAGTTAGTAATAATAGTAATTTTACTCAACAAGCTTGTTTAAGTTCAGCTCACTTCGAGCAGAATTTGTTGAGTAAACAAACTTTAACACATGAGCTCAAAGTCCACTCAACTCACAGAATAACGCTGATACAATTGGTTAAATGGGCTTTAATACAGTACGGCCCTGATGCTCAGATGGAGAAATCCCTCGTTCACAGGCGTGATTGTGTTTGAACAATGTTCGAATTGTTGCCTTTTTGTTTTCAGGAGTGGAAGTGGTGTGTGACTCACATCAGCTGCTGTGAGTGTCTTCAGAAGAGCCGTCGAGGACAGAGAACAAATGATGCCAATGTGTGATATATATGTGGAGATAGTGGCCAATCTTCTTGCCTGCAGGACATATATGAAGGGTGTTCAGTACATGTAGCATCACACTATCACACTATTGTTGTGTAACATTAGCAGTGGACAGAGGGAGCTCTGTGAGCGAGGCTGGGTTAAGTGGGGCCTACCGAGGCCTGTTCTGTCTGTCAGCCAGGGCCGAGGAGAGGAGGACTAGAGAGGACAGTACTGACTGCCGTAGGGGAGACATGTTGTTCTCAGACACACACTGGCTGAGTGATTCATGGTCTTTGAGAGGAGGGGAACAGCAGGGAGGACCAGAAGAGGAGACACACAGACGGGAGGAAGAAGACCTAAATGTCACACGTGGGATGTGTGCTGTACACTCAGTGCCATGCTCGCTAGATGAGTGCTGGAATTTGGTGAGAGTGGAAAATATGTACAGTATGGCTGAACTCTGACCTTATGCGGCACTGGAAAACATATTGTTCTAACAAAGCACTCCTTTATCTCTATTTGTGCATGGCCACAACCACACATACAGTAGAATTCACATCACTCCAGTGTAATGTAGGTAGATGTGGTATGTATATCACTGACTCAGTCCAAGCTAGGGAGATCAAACACACTCTACATACACATAATGACTCCAACAGGTAAAGGGAGGTAAGGATTATTAGGAGGTCTAATGAGATTCAGACAGGTGATGCTGGCGGAGGAAGCATCGCTGCAGGACAGACAGGTAGATGACAGACAGCGCCAGTCCTGAGGAGTCAATCACTGTTGATGTTGGGGCGGCTCCAGACCTCACATGGCCTCCTGCCAACAGCTCTGCTCGCCCAGGGATGCTTTACGACACCAGGCCAGGGGAAAGGAGAGGAGGAGAAGGAACATTCCCCAGGCCTGTGTAAATTCCCCCATGGAGCAACTGTAGCTGCTGTACTGTGGGAACAATGGGGGCTCTGGGACAGTAGGGTAGGAGGTAGGGAGGGGTAGGGTAGTGGGGGTGAGAGGTTAGCACTCAGCCGTCCATCTGTGTCACTGCTGTGTTTGATTAGCGTCTGTCTGTTTGTGCTCGTTGGGATGTTCTATCCCTTTTATCCCCTCACTGGTGAATTCCTTCCTTCTTGCTCCCAGAATGCTAGAGATTATCTGGTCTAAAAGATTCCATCTCTTGCATTTGTATTGATTGCCGTCCAAAATAGTTGGATGTTTCATATTCATTTGAATATTTCTGAGTCTTTGGCTATAGTTTGTCCGGTGTAGGCCGTCATTGTAAATAATAATTTGTTATTAACTGACTTGCCTAGTTAAATAAAGGTTCAATTTAAAAATGTAAAAAATATATAGTATTGTTCTTTGTGTAACAAAGTTCTTTGGAGTATCATTGTGTGTGTGTGTGTGTGTGTGTGTGTGTGTGTGTGTGTGTGTGTGTGTGTGTGTGTGTGTGTGTGTGTGTGTGTGTCTGGCACCTCATTGTGAAGATTGTTTCTTTCAGAAGAGGAATTTCTCCTGCTCTTCTCATTGTTTTCCCACATGGCATTGCACATTTGGACTACTGTCTGAGGTCAAAGGTCAGATAGAAGGCTCTCTGTACATTAGTCATGTGGATGTTATGTTTGGTAATGTATGCTGTGTTGTGTTATACATTAGTTATACTTTACATAATATTTCTATGCCAAACAACTCTATGCACAAGGACTGCATTTAACAATTTCCAGCGAAAAATACCCATTTAGTGGAAGAACTGTACAGATCTATTTTAATGCGACCACGTTTTCCAAAAATATCTGCTCCAAATGAAGATTCAAAGATGTTTGCAGAAAGAATGGGATGTCAACTATGACACGGCACCTTAAGTTTGAAAACGTCTATTTTGGTTATTGAACTACAGTTTGTGAAGTGGATTTAAATACGGTGACATCATGGGTCCCTGATCTATACTACACAGAAATGGAGAATTATGAATGTGAATGTCATTCTCCTTACATTCTCCTGGACATCACAGCGCAGCACAGCACAGCACAGAAGAGTAGAGTTCAGTACAGTGCAGTAGAGTAGAGTACAGTAGAGTATAGTTCAGTACAGTAGCATACAGTACAATATACTGTACTCTACTGTACTATACTCTACTTTTCTTTACTGTACTGTATTGTACTATACTACTGTATTGTAGTGTACTCTACTGTGCTCTACTCACTGTACTGTAATGTACTGTACTGTGCTATCTTAAAGATATGTGGGTTCTTGGTCATGGAATTACAAGACAAAATATTGATATTAGTTGGAAGTGGTCTTTACGTCAACTTTATTGCATTTTAATGTATTTCTAATACATTCTAAGACTTTTTCCCTACATGTTTCCGAAGACATCTTTTCCATCTGTTTGACAAGAAATCAAAGTCTTTACTTATGCCTCATTTTTAGGATGAAAACGATTGAAAAATGTATCTATGCCTTCATTTCCCCAAAATATAGACTCTTAGCTTTCATTTGACACCCAATTTGATATGCTCCTATGAACTTCATGTTGATGCTCATGGGTCCTTTTACATGAAAATTCTCCGTTTGGACAAGAGCCTTGAGGATTGGATAGTTTGGACAAGAGAGACCATGCGATTGAAGAATTTGAACTAGAAAGCCTTTGGGATTGGATAGTTTGGACAAGAGAGACCATGTGATTGAAGAATTTGATCTAGAGAGCCTTTGGGATTGGATAGTTTGGACAAGAGAGCCCAGGGGATTGAAGAATTTGGACTAGAGAGCCTTTGGGATTGGATAGATTGGACAAGACTGAGTGATTGAGTTATTGTTGTTTTGAGTCCAGTTGTCAGGTGTTTTGAGTCTGTCTGTCTCCAAAGGCCTGTCATAATTAGACCCATGCTGCAGATTAAAATGCTGTTTTGGCTGTTCCAAACATCATTGCCTAATGACCTGTGTGTGTGTGTGTGTGTGTGTGTGTGTGTGTGTGTGTGTGTGTGTGTGTGTGTGTGTGTGTGTGTGTGTGTGCGCACCGTATGTGTGTGACCAGCTTGACCTGATAAATTATTCACTGGTATTTACTTCTTGGTTCATGGCAGGGCAATTAGGCTGGATTTGAAAAGACATCATAAATATCTATGTGTGGGCGAGTGCAGGCGAGGACTGTGGGAATGAGCATCAGCATGAGTAAGGCTGTAAGGCTGTCACTGTGTGCGTACGCTCAGACAGTTGTGTTTGTTAGGAGCAAGCAGCAACTCCTGTAATTAAATCATTTATAGGGATTGTTTATGACTCCCATATCAAAGTAGAATTTAAGCTGCTCTGTCTTACGGACCTTTAAATCAGTACCTGATGTTTTCCATTGTGTTTCAGACTCAGTCTGGATTTAATTCACAGTTTAACCTATTTACAGTGCAGCCTGTTACCATTCTATGAGTGCTCTGTGGGTGAGATCTGAGCTGCTGTGAATAAAAGGTCTCTGCTATGCAAATAAATAATGCCATAAAAGCTAACGGGGTGTTTTTCTGCAAGCAGCGAGTGGGCACTGGTTAAATTCTCACCACATGTTTAATTAACAGAGAGAAGAAAAGTAGAACGTGTAGCATGGAGAGAGGAGGGGAGAGAAAGAGCTACAGGGGGCAACTTCAATTTAGGATCCTCCTTTTAAATGGCTGGAATGCTCAATTCTGCGTTGCCAGCGTTGCCAGTCTCCCCATACGCTGTGTGTGTGTGTGTCTGTGTTAGGGCTGGAAATGGCCAGGGACCTCACAAGACAATATTATAACAATACTTAGGCATCGATTCAAATTATTTGCGATTTTCACAACTCTATATGTATTGCGATTCGATACTGCGATTTAATTGCGATTCGATGTTCCAACATGTTGCTTTTTATATGTCTGCTGCAGAGGAACGAGAGAGAGCATGAGAAAATGAGTTTTGATCAGTTAGGGAAGTAAAGTGTTGAAAACATGTTGGCTCACTGTTTAAAAAGAACAAGCTGTAGGAAGAAAAATATTGGAGTTTTGGCACAGGTACAGCCAGCTGACAAGAGGCTAAGGCTACCTAGCAAAACCAAAAGAAATGACTAATTGACTGCCAACTGTAAATAAACTACAGGCATGTTTTAATTATCATCGAAGGGGTGAACACACAGCAGTGTGAACTAGTACATACTCCTATATCTTTTCTTCCCATGTTACTTCTGAAAGAGTTATCTTTGTGTTTATTCCTGATAAACACATTGTAACTGGATAAATGTGTATTGAACATGCCAGTGAAACGTTGTGAATGGGAGAGATGGTGAGAGAGGTGTCTTGCTGTGGGATGCTGGCTCTAGGCAGGTGTCAGCTGTCAGGTGTGTTCCAGTGTGTAGTGTACAGCAGGATTATACAGTAGGCGGAGTTATGGCTGGATCCCATAATAATAGCCCCGGAACAGAAGGCCACCTGCAGGACTGCTGCTTTCAGCACTGAGTGGGCCTATCTCTGTCTTCTCTAATCCCCCGCCACCACACACACACACACACACACACACACACACACACACACAGGTTCCCACCAGCTCCTCCGAACTGGCAGTTCTCTCTGCTGTAAAGAACACAGCCTTCTACCACTAAGTGTAGCCAGACAGCCAAATATCATATCGGTGACTGTACTGGTTGAAAACAACATGCTTACAGCTGCTGTGAGAATCCTAAGGTCCAAAATTATGATGATTTAGTTTTCCCCTCAAATGTCTGAATATCATAAGCGGAACTGAACAGAAATTTGGACAGATTGCTTATAAAAATCTGTTCGCTTGGCTTTAGTTTCAGTACAAGGTGTGAAGACATCATATTTCTCATATGAAGTATGTGTTATTGTATCACTGTGTACTGACGTGTCTCCTTCTCTCTCGTGTGCAGCTGATCCCATCGATGTGCTGCAGGTGCTGGAGCTGTCGGACCACATGGAGGGGGTGTCCATGGAGGCTGGCCTCTGCACCAGCAGGAAGGACATGGAGGAGACAGACATGGCCTATAGAATAGACAAGAAGATCCAGCTCAGTGCACCCACCAAACAGCTCTTCCCAGGTAACAACAATCTGTAGAGATGTAGTACACATCCAATGTGTCTGGGTCATGGTGTATGTGTGGTAATTGCAGTGAATCCTAAGCTTCACTATAACACAACGGACCTGACTTTGTTCTCCCTCTTCTCCATGGGCGTAGTTCTTAGGGTGTAGTAGCACAGGCCATTATTATTATTCATTGAAGTTCAGATGTGTGATATTGTTATTTTGGGAGGGGCTGTGGGTCTTGCCAGTGTGGGAGTCCCCAGGGTGGTGTGTCAGCCATACAGTCAGTCAACACCTACTGTGTTCTCCACTGTATGACTGACTGTATGACTAAGTGTATGACTGACTAATTTACTGACTGTATGACTGACTGTATGACTAACTGTATGACTGACTGTATGACTGACTGTATGACTAACTGTGTGAATGGCTGTATGGCTGACTGTATGACTAACTGTATGACTGACTAAATGACTATATGGCTAACTGTATGACTGACTGTATGACTGACTGTATGACTGACTAAATTACTGACTGCATGACTGACTAAATGACTACATGACTAACTGTATAAATAGCTGTATGGCTGACTGTATGGCTGGCTGTATGACTGACGAAATTACTGTATGACTGGCTGTATGACTGACTGTATGACTGACTGTATGACTGACTGTACGGCTGACTGTATGACTGACTGTATGGCTGACTGTATGGCTGACTGTATGGCTGACTGTATGGCTGACTGTATGGCTGACTTTATGACTTCCTGTATGGCTGGATGTATGACTGACTAAATTACTAACTGTATGACTGACTGTATGGCTGACTGTATGACTGACTGTATGACTGACTGTATGACTAACTGTATGACTGACTGTATGACTGACTGTATGACTATATGACTAACTGTACAAATGACTGTATGACTGACTGTATAAATGGCTGTATGGCTGACTGTATGGCTGACTGTATGACTGACTAAATTACTATATGACTAACTGTATAAATGGCTGTATGGCTGGCTGTATGACTGACTAAATTACTAACTGTATGACTGACTGTATGGTTGACTGTATGACTGATTGTATGCCTGACTGTATGACTGACTGTATGACTAACTGGGAGGGGCAGTGGGTCTTGCCAGTGTGGGAGTCCCCAGGGTGGTGTGTCAGCCATACAGTCAGTCAACACCTACTGTGTCCTCCACTGTATGACTGACTGGATGACTGACTGTATGACTAAGTGTATGACTGACTAATTTACTGACTGTATGACTGACTGTATGACTAACTGTATGACTGACTGTATGACTGACTGTATGACTAACTGTGTGAATGGCTGTATGGCTGACTGTATGACTAACTGTATGACTGACTAAATGACTATATGACTAACTGTATGACTGACTGTATGACTGACTGTATGACTATATGACTAACTGTATAAATAGCTGTATGGCTGACTGTATGGCTGGCTGTATGACTGACGAAATGACTGTATGACTGGCTGTATGACTGACTGTACGGCTGACTGTATGACTGACTGTATGGCTGACTGTATGGCTGACTGTATGACTTCCTGTATGGCTGGCTGTATGACTGACTAAATTACTAACTGTATGACTGACTGTATGGCTGACTGTATGACTGACTGTATGACTGACTGTATGACTATATGACTAACTGTACAAATAGCTGTATGGCTGACTGTATGGCTGGCTGTGTGACTGACGAAATGACTGTATGACTGGCTGTATGACTGACTGTATGACTGACTGTACGGCTGACTGTATGACTGACTGTATGGCTGACTGTATGGCTGACTGTATGACTTCCTGTATGGCTGGCTGTATGACTGACTAAATTACTAACTGTATGACTGACTGTATGGCTGACTGTATGACTGACTGTATGACTGACTGTATGACTATATGACTAACTGTACAAATGGCTGTATGACTGACTAAATGACTGTATGACTGACTGTAGAAATGGCTGTATGGCTGACTGTATGGCTGACTGTATGACTGACTAAATTACTATATGACTAACTGTATAAATGGCTGTATGGCTGGCTGTATGACTGACTAAATTACTAACTGTATGACTGACTGTATGGCTGACTGTATGACTGATTGTATGCCTGACTGTATGACTGACTGTATGACTAACTGTATGACTGACTGTATGACTGACTAAATGACTATATGACTAACTGTAGAAATGGCTGTATGGCTGACTGTATGGTTGGCTGTATGACTGACTGTATGACTGTATGACTGACTGTATGACTGACTGTATGACTGACTAAATGACTAACTGTATGACTGACTGTATGGCTGACTGTATGTCTGACTGTATGACTGATTGTATGCCTGACTGTATGACTGACTGTATGATTGACTAAATGACTGTATGACTGGCTGTATTACTGACTGTATGACTAACTGTATACATGGCTGTATGGCTGACTGTATGGCTGACTGTATGACTGACTAAATTACTGTATGACTGACTGTATGCCTGCCTGTATGGCTGACTGTATGACTGACTGTATGACTGACTGTATGGCTGACTGTATGACTGACTAAATGACTGTATGACTGGCTGTATGACTGACTGTATGACTGTATGGCTGACTGTATGGCTAACTGTATGACTGACTAAATGACTATATGACTAACTGTATGACTGACTGTATGACTGACTGTATGACTAACTGTATGACTGACTGTATGACTGACTAAATGACTATATGACTAACTGTATAAATAGCTGTATGGCTGACTGTATGACTGGCTGTATGACTGACTAAATTACTGACTGTATGACTGGCTGTATGACTAACTGTATGACTGACTGTATGATTGACTAAATGACTATATGACTAACTGTAGAAATGGCTGTATGGCTGACTGTATGGCTGGCTGTATGACTGACTAAATGACTGTATGACTGACTGTATGACTGACTGTACGGCTGACTGTATGACTGACTGTATGGCTGACTGTATGGCTGACTGTATGACTTACTGTATGTCTGGCTGTATTACTGACTAAATGACTAACTGTATGACTGACTGTATGGCTGACTGTATGACTGATTGTATGACTGACTGTATGACTGACTGTATGACTAACTGTATGACTGACTGTATGACTGACTGTATGACTGACTAAATGACTATATGACTAACTGTAGAAATGGCTGTATGGCTGACTGTATGGCTGGCTGTATGACTGACTAAATGACTAACTGTATGACTGACTGTATGGCTGACTGTATGTCTGACTGTATGCCTGACTGTATGACTGACTAAATGACTGTATGACTGGCTGTATGACTGACTGTATGGCTGACTGTATGGCTGACTGTATGGCTGACTATGACTAACTAAATGACTGTATGACTGACTGTATGACTGTATGACTGTTTGACTGTATTACTGACTTCATGGCTGACAATTTGACTAACTGTATGACTGATTGTATGGCTGACTGTATGACTGACTGTATCACTGACTGTATGACTGACTGTATGACTGTATGACTGACTTGAATATTATTTAATTGGATACAGAAATTGCATCCTGCCAGCAGGACACCTGTCGACATCTTCCAGTGAAATTGGAGGACGCGCAATTCAAATAAATAATCATAACAATTATGGATATTAAACATTTAGGTACATACAAGTGTCTTATATTGGTTAAAGGCTTAAAGTCTTGTTCATCTAACTGCATTGTCCGATTTACAATAGGCTTTACAGCGAAAGCATGCCATGCGATTGTTTGAGGACGGCTCCCCACATCAACATATTTTTCCACCCGCACAGGCTTCATAAAATCGCAAATAGCGATTAAATTATCACTTACTTTTTGAAAAACCTCTGATTTGCAATCCAAAGGGTCCCAGCTACAACATGTATGGTCATTTTGTTAGATAAAACCCTTCTTTATATTCCAAGTTGGCGCCGTCGATTTGAGTAATCTACTTGTTTAACATGCAGAGAAAGGAATACAAAAAGCTACCACTAAACTTTGTTAAAACAAGTCAAAATACGTTTCTATTTAATCCTCAGGTACCCTAAAAGGTCATTAAACTATCATATTTATACGGAAAGAAGTATGTTCACTAGGAAAGCAAAATTATCAGGTGCGCATCCTCTTCATCGCACGCGTACAGACTGATTTCCAACTCTGGCTCCTAGTACTAAAACTCAAAGTTCTTCCTCGATTGGGAAGAAACAAGCCTGAGACCTTGAACAAAGACTTTTGAAATCTAGTGGAAGACATGGGAATTGCAATCTGGGAACTGGAATTGCATATGCCCCTATGCTTTCCATTGTAAGAGCATGGGCTCTCAAAAAAAATTCTGGTTGGTTTTTCTTTGGATTTTTTCCTACCATATCAATTGTGTTATAGTCTCATACAATATTTTAAAGTTTCTAAAAACTTCAAAGTGTTTTCCATCCAATGGTACCAATTATATGCATTTCCTGGCTTCTGGGCCTGAGTAACAGGCAGTTTACTTTGGACACGTCAGTCAGACAGGAAGTGGAGAAAAATAGACCCTAGCCTGAAGAAGGTATGTATTTAAAAAAAAAAAAACAGTGTCGGGGGCAACATTATTTTAACACATCAGAGAACAACAGAGTAGAAAAGGTCAACCATATCATCCACAACAATTGTTCCTCCTTCACCCCCAGACTCGTTGTTCCCTGTGGACTTCTCCCTGATGACAACAGTGAGGGCAAAGAAGGACACCCAGTTCTTCCTGCTGTCTGTGTATGATGAGCAGGGTGTACAGCAGCTGGGGCTGGAGGTGGGCCGCTCGCCTGTCTTCCTGTACGAAGACCACGAGGGACAGCCCTCCCCGGAGCTCTACCCCATCTTCAAGAAGATCAACTTGGCTGATGGAAAGTGGGTACTACCCCTGGCCTGATGTCCTTGCCTCTTGACTGGGACTTCTTCTCAAAACCCAAACTCTGTAGCCCCTGATTTATGATTGACACATATTGTCATGATTGGGTGAGATTCACCTGCATCGTGTCATTTGGTTGGCCATTGGGTATCACCGTTACCTGACCCAAAATATGCAGTTTCCTCAGTATGTGATTTCACTTGGCCATACTTGAACGTGGCACACATATCTCACACAATGTGCTTGACCCTAAGTGTCCTGGAGCCATAGAGGACACACATAGATCACGCTAGTACCATAGAGTTCTTGGCTCACAATACAAGGTCAATAGCTTGACTTGACCCTGTAAAATACTACAATGTGATTCAATGCATTTGACCTTAGAAAACCCTTCCTCAGAATACTGCATACAGGTGGTGCCTCCTTCTAACTGAACCCAAGTGACCTACATTCAACCTGACACTTCATATTGCTACTTCTGCATTATAAAGATATCACTACACTGTACTATACACTGTACCATCTCTACCTCTTTGTCTGTCCAGGTGGCACAGAATAGCCTACAGTGTGGAGGGCAAGTCAGTCACCCTGTACCTGGACTGTGAGAAGGTGCAGACTCTGGAGTTACTGAGAGGGGACAATCCCCTGGTCAGCACGGAGGGGGTGATCGTGTTTGGAACACGACTACTGGACGAGGAGGTGTTTGAGGTAGGACACCAGGGCGAGGGAGTCAGGGTTGGGTGTGAATGTAGTGTCATGGACTGTATGTAGGATTTGGTATGTATGTACTGTAGTCCCATCAGTAGCAGAACACAAACTGGTTCATTCTGGCATTGGATCTGAGAAACATCAATATTATTTGTTGTAACTTGTTTTAACTGGATTCTTGGCATAATGTAATATTCACTCACTCCTCGGAGCATAGCGCCTCGACAAATGGATCTCCACGCCATCTTATTCTAGGCAAGGTCCCAGGCTGATGTGGTGTTGAGTCCCAGGTTGTGTATGTCGTTGTCCAACTGGTTGGACGACCTGGTTCTCGGTCTTCCTCTTGGGCCTGGCCAGTTGGGGGATGATTTCTTCAGGATAAGGGCAGGCTCCAGAGGTGGGATTGTTCTGACCAGGTGGCTGAACAGTCGGAGTCACGAGACTCTGACCAGGGAGGAGACGAGGTTGGTCCATCTTTTGACGTATTGTGGAGTTCTGGATTTTTTTAATATATATTTTTTATTTCACCTTTATTTAACCAGGTAAGCCAGTTGAAAACAAGTTCTCAATTACAACTGCGACCTGGCCAAGATAAAGCAAAGCATTGAGACACAAACAACTACACAGAGTTGCACATGGGATAATCAAACGTACAGTCAATAACACAACAGAAAAATCCATATACAGTGTGTGCAAATGTAGTAAGATTAGGGAGGTAAGGGAATAAATAGGCCATAGTGGCAAAATAATAAAAATGTATCATTAACCCCCTGAGTGATAGATGTACAGATGATGAATTGCAAGTAGAGATACTGGGGTGCAAAAGAGCAAAAACAATAACAATATGGGGATGAGGTAGTTGAGTGGGCTATTTACAGATGGGCTGTGTACAGTTACAGTGATCGGTAAGCTGCTCTGACAGCTGATGCTTAAAGTTAGTGAGGGAGATATAAGTCTCCAGCTTCAGTGATTTTTGCAATTCGTTCCAGTCATTTGGCAGCAGAGAACTGGAAGGAAAGGCAGCCAAATGAGATGTTGGCTTTCGGGGTGACCAGTGAAATATACCTGCTGGAGCGTGTGCTACGGATGGGTATTGCTATGGCAACCAGTGAGCTGAGATAAGGCGGGGCTTTACCTAGCAAAGACTTATAGATGGAGCCAGTGGGTTTGGCGACGAATATGTAGCGAGGGCCAGCCAACGAGAGCATACAGGACGCAGTGGTAGGTAGTATATGGGGCTTTGGTGACAAAACGGATGTCACTGTGATAGACTACATCCAATTTGCCGAGTAGAGTGTTTAGGAGGCTATTTCGCCCAAGTCAAGGATCGGTAGGATAGGCAGTTTTACGAGGGTATGTTTGGCAGCATGAGTGAAGGATGCTTTGTTGCCAAATAGGAAGACGATTCTAGATTTAATTTTGGATTGGAGATGCTTAATGTGAGTCTGGACGGAGAGTTTACAGTCTAACCAGACACATAGGTATTTGTAGTTGACCACATATTCTAAGTCAGAACCGTCCAGAGTAGTGATGCTAGTCGGGCGGGCAGGTGCGGGCAGCGATCGGTTGAAGAGCATGCATGTAGTTTTACAAGCATTTAAGAATTTAAGAGCAGTTGGAGGCCATGGAAGAAGTGCGGATGTGGTCGCGCCATGCGATGCCTAGTATGCGGCAGAGGCACTCAGAGTCAAAGGCGTCCAGGCAACATGTGAGGTCCAGGGTGAGTGTCCATGACGTGCGAGGTCCAGGATGAGGGTCCTCACGCTGTGGGGGGGTGTAGTCTTCCCCAGTGATCGTCCACCTTAGAGGTTGCTTACCTTAGAGGCAGCCTTGGCTTCATTAGCAAGGGTGTCATGCCACTTCTGTTTGTCCCTTATTCTTATCTCGTAGTTTTTGTCTGAGTAGAATATAATTTTTGTTGAGGTTTCGCGGCAGTAGCTCTCCGGTAGCTTGCTCTGGATGTGGTATCAAATACTGGGATCATCTACACTGAGTGCACAAAACATTAGGAACACATGCTCTTTTTATGACATTGACTGACCAGGTGAATCCAGGTGAATGCTATGATCCCTTATTGATGTCACTTGTTAGATTCACTTCAATCAGTGTAGATGAAAGGGAGGAGACAGGTTATGTGTATGTGTGCCATTCAGAGGGTGGATAGGCAATACAAAATATTTAAGCACGCTTTTGAACTCGGGATGTGGTAGTAGGTGCCAGGCACACCGGTGTCAGTGTGTCAAGAACTTCAACGCTGCTAGGTTTTTCACTCTCAACAGTTTCTTGTGTGTATCAAGAATGGTCTATCACCCAATGGACATCCAGCCAACTTGACACAACTGTGGGAAACATTGGAGTCAACATGGGCCAACATCCCTGTGGAACACTTTTGATACCTTGTAGAGTCCATGGCCCGACGAATTGAGGCTGTTCTGAGGGCAAAGGGGGGTGCAACTCAATATTAGGGAGGTCTTCCTTATGTTTTGTACACTCAGCGTATATGAGCCGTTGCCTGGACAATACCGGGAGTAGGTTAGCACTCTGACTTAAACCCTGATACAATATCCCTACTATAAATTCTACTTGTCGCCCTGAAGAAATTATTTTATTGAGGCATGAATGAGATCCTCTAAAGCCACAACGGACGAGATTAAAATAACCATTATTTCCATGTGAGCTTAATTCATCAAATATGCCTGTTAGGCCAGTGGAGAATTTACTTGCTTCATATATTAGCTGAATATTCTGACATGAACCCGCAGGGGATCCTGATCCCATTGACCTTGTTTTAACTCGGATGACTTTCTCTTCTCATAACCTCATTTCTGTCCCGGCCCATGCAAATGAAAGAGATGGCACATTCCATCACATACTTCACTAATTGTGTTCAGTTTTGAACACGCAGGCTGGAGCAGTATGTATTGTTGCTGTAAGCTTTAATGGGGTGTGAATGGGAGGGGCGGAGAACGGTTAAGAGTGGAGCAGCAGGTCGGGGAGGACTAGGTTGTTTGCGGAAGAGAGTGGGCGGGGGGCGGGGGGGGGGCAGGTACTGTTCAGACATGCTCTGATCTGGCCACATCTTTTCTACTGTGATCAAATACCTGGAAATGAAACTCAACATTTGTATTTGTATGAGTGAGTTTGGATGTTTTGGAGAGTGTGTGGTGTTAGAGGTGTTGACATTTGAACAGACAGCTTTATATTTTGACGTTTCAGAGTGTGCGTGAGTGTGAACATGTGTCAATGAATGTGTGAGTGTTGTTCATGCCTGCTGATTGGGAGGATTGATCTTGTGGGAAGAAGAATTTCCCAGTCGTCAGTGTTTATCCCTACAGCGACACTCGTCAGGGCTGCTGTCCTCATCATTATCCCTGAGTAGCTGTGGAGGGCAAAGGTCACATATTTAATGATGGCTTGGGTTGTTTGAGCTAGGTGAAAGTGTTTGGGTAAATGACCACGTCATTATGGAACCTTAAAATTGAAATGGACACTGAACAGTGAGTTATGAGAGTTATGTGAGTTATGATGAATTCCAAGTGAAGCTCATATTCTTTTATTTTCATTTCCCTAACCCTGTTTCCATAAGTCATTCTCAATGTCTCTCCCAGGATAGTGTGCAGGCCTAGTCCATTGTAATTCCAATGTCTCTCCCAGGATAGTGTGCAGGCCTAGTCCATTGTAATTCCAATGTCTCTCCCAGGATAGTGTGCAGGCCTAGTCCATTGTAATTCCAATGTCTCTCCCAGGATAGTGTGCAGGCCTAGTCCATTGTAATTCCAATGTCTCTCCCAGGATAGTGTGCAGGCCTAGTCCATTGTAATTCCAATGTCTCTCCCAGGATAGTGTGCAGGCCTAGTCCATTGTAATTCCAATGTCTCTCCCAGGATAGTGTGCAGGCCTAGTCCATTGTAAATCCAATGTCTCTCCCAGGATAGTGTGCAGGCCTAGTCCATTGTAAATCCAATGTCTCTCCCAGGATAGTGTGCAGGCCTAGTCCATTGTAATTCCAATGTCTCTCCCAGGATAGTGTGCAGGCCTAGTCCATTGTAAATCCAATGTCTCTCCCAGGATAGTGTGCAGGCCTAGTCCATTGTAATTCCAATGTCTCTCCCAGGATAGTGTGCAGGCCTAGTCCATTGTAATTCCAATGTCTCTCCCAGGATAGTGTGCAGGCCTAGTCCATTGTAAATCCAATGCAGCTCCACTCTTAATTCAGTAGCCTCCAGCATAAAGAGAGCCGAGTAGAGCAGCAGTAAGATCTCTGCTCATGTCCGCAGACCCTGAGACACAGAGGGGGAGAGTAGGAATGGGGTCACAGAGCACACACCCTCCCATCTCTCAGGTCCCTCAGGGTACCATCCCAACACAGACTTTGCATACTTGAGACATTGGAAAAGTACAGAGGAAGGGTTATTATCAGGCCCTAATGGGTTAATGTGCACAAACTTCAGTCTCCTTCAATCTTCCACCCTCTCAGAACCAGGTGTCCCCTGATGTTCTCACGAAGAAAATAACTATACAATCTCCCTCTAGCCATGCCCCCACACAATAACCTCCCCTCCCGCTGATGGCTTACCTTTACCTCAACTGCTTCTCCTACTCCATAAGTAAAACTTAATAGCCTCCAATGCAATTAGGTTCCTCCTCCCCCTCTTACTTTAACAGACACCCCTCTATCTCCCAAATAAAACAGTCTTCTTTCTCCAATTAAGCAATGCTTACCCTGAACATTCCTTGCATAAAACAACTGTAAAGATCCATTTTCACCCCAACCCCATCTTTCAAAACATCCCATTTATCATTCCTCAGGCTGCAAAAAAGAAACATCCCTTTGACATCCTTATGACTAATACCCGTCAATTATCAACATTCTCTTTAGCATTCTCTCTGCTCTGCTCTCTCTGAATAGCCTAAGTGAGTGAGAGGCCAGCTCATGTGTCCCATGTTGAATGGCTGTGGGTCAGGGTTGTGTTGACCTGGATGAGGCTGGTGCTGGGGGAGAGGTTAGTGGTTGGCCTTGTTCGCAGGCCCGTTCTGTTCCCAGGACCTGGTTCTGTTCCAGGAGGGATCCAGAGGGCCAGTGTTCCGGCCCAGTTCCCCCAGCGTGGGAGAACATAGCGTGGGAGCTTGGGGACGGTGGTCAGCCCCTAATGCCTCTATTGCTTCCAGATTGCCTTCAAATGACTGTTGGTGTTGTTTAGACACGTGCAGAGCCACGGACACAAGAATGTACACGTAAATACTGTACGCACACACACACGCACACACACACACACACACACACGCACACACACACATACTAAAGCAATCATTTAACTGTCCACAAGTCTGAAGGTATTATCTGGGCTCTCTGTGGGCTGTTTGTGTGTTTTTGCCACGTCTAACGCTTAGATATGATCCAGCCCAGTGTTTATGTGTGAACAATATCTGACTGTGTCTGTCTGTATTAGTCATTGTATTATTGCTGTGAGTAATCAGGCCTCTTTAGAAAACATGCAGAGTTTTGGTGTTGGCTTGGCTTGATGTTGGGTTGTTATCAAGCGTGTCTTAAAAGGGCAGATTTGATATTGATAGAAGAATCTCATGAATAGCTGGAGAGATTGGAAATGCTGCATTAATTAGTCAAGGTATGTCTGTTGTAGATGCATTTCTTCCTTTCTAATGATTGTTTTCAGATGTTTTGACATCTGTTGCCCTGCAGGCTAGTAAGGAGCTAAGTATTTCTTCTTGTTTACTGTAGTGAGGTGAGATGTAGTCATATTCAGTGCAGTGTGTGTTGTTGTTGATGTTGTTGATGTTGTTGTTGTTAGGGGTTCAAGCAGCGAAGCTGTTAATACCCTATTGTATTTCTTCTGGTTCGTTATTATTATACTGGATTCTTCCCACTCCTCACAAGGAACAAATTTGCCTCATGAACCTATAAGGTCCGCCATGATGCATTTTCCGACATTTAGAATAATGTGAAAAATACTTAAAACACTACTCCTCTGTCACCGAATGACCGATCTGCACAAAAATGGATATATGGCATCTATGGAACAAGCTCTATCAATGCACTATTTTTCAATCTAGTATGTTAAACAACATGGCAACTACTGACCAATAAACATTCACATGGACCTGATCTGGCACATAAATACATATAAATCAGACACAGATAATCGTATTGTAATACAACTTGGTACATATGTTCCAAACATGGTTTAGACTCAACATATGAAAGCACATTTAGATCAACCACATGGTGGCGCTATAACGGGCACATATTTATATTTCTTGATCTGTTTGACTCAGAGTGATGAAATTTGGCACACATGCTCAGGGATATTAGTCTAGCTAACGTGTAAAGTATGGTTCATTTTGGGACTGTTGTACAGAAAAAAATCATTAATACAAGCTCATTGGCTCATAGCAGCCATATTGTTTGAGCAAGAGTCCTGCAAAATAGAAGAAGCCACTTAAAATGGTCAATATCATAAAAAATAGTTCAAAATACATTAAACTCATATAGCATGAGATCTGATTGATTTTTCCTTCGGATATTTACGAAGCGTGGTAAGGAGTAGATTACAACTCATCCTTGGGCAATGTGTCCAATTTGTCTTGATGGTGGCACAGTGGGCCCACAGCTTGAACCCCGGCATTGCTGCTTGCAGCTATATTCATTGTTGTTGTTGTGTATAAACCTGTTGGTCCTATTAGCCCAGAGAGACTGTATAACAGTGCTACAAAGGAGTGTTTGATGAGTCCTAGTTCAGGCCAGTTCTAGACAGTGTTTATGGAGTGAGAGCTCATTAGTGGAGAAGAGATGAAGTCTGTTCACTGTGGCTTTAACAAGGTCTTAATAAGGCCTTAATTGGCTGCTATGAAAGGGAAAAGGGAAAAGAGAATACCACAACTGAATGTATTCAACTGAAATGTACCTTCCGCATTTAACCTAACCCCTCTGAATCAATACCAGCTAACTAGCACCACAGTGCTGGCCTGGGCACCATAAAGCAAGCCCCCACTTCCAACCACTCTAGTCAATGGAGCAGCTCTATTGGCTGAAACGTTGGTATCAAAGATCCATTACATTGTATACAGAGTATCCAATAGTACGAGCCTGCTGGAGATTCTTCTTTCTTCAGTGGAGCTGAGCCAGCCTGTGTGTCGCTATGGGAACTAGACAGCACTGTGTGACTGTGACCTAATGCTGTTTGTTGGTTTTTGTCATCAGCACTTCAGAGGAGGAACTTTATTTTTTATTGAACCTTTATTTAACTAGGTAAGTCAGTTAAGAACCAATTCTTATTTACAATGACAGCCTACTGGGGAACAGTGGGTTAGCTGCCTTGTTCAGGGGCAGAACAACAGATCTTTACCTTGTCAGCTCGGGGATTCCATACAGCAATCTTTCAGTTACTGGCCCAACGCTCTAACCACTAGGCTACCTGCCGCCTCGCTCCCAGACTGTGGTCTAAGTCATCTAC